>NW_024884767.1:3867598-3902340 GCF_019232065.1 Centrocercus urophasianus | reverse complement strand
TTATTTTATTTTATTTTATTTTATTTTATTTTATTTTATTTTATTTTATTTTCTGTGGGCAGTTAGAAGACTAAATTACTGCATTATCGGTGAATTAGAAAGAACTCATCTGTGTACAAAAAGTAAACTGTTTTATAAGTGTTAAAATGATACCACATATGTGGTGTGAATACAGATCTTACTGGCAGAAAGAGGTGCCCTGCATCAATGCAGATATTCCTTTTGAGCACACTGAATAATTTCAGCTATTTCACTTCCACGCTTATATACTTGTGTGCAAATTACAGCAATTATATAATCCAAAATACAGGAAATTACAGTTCCAATACATATTCTTTAATTAAAAAAAATGCACCAGCTTGTAAGTAGCTACTTCAGTACTTGATGGTGAAATATTGGTACCAAAAGGGAGTGGGTCCTAAGAACAACCTCCATAATTTTACCTAGCTTATTGAGTTTTTCACTTTATTCAGGCTTTTGTCTTGGCTTAACACCTGTGTGAGACTAAATATTATATAAGTTTGTGTGCCTTTGATGAAATTGGAACCCTCTGTCCACTTTCAAAGATACTTGACAAGAGATGCTACAAAATTCATGTAATTTGCCAGAAAAGAGGTGACAATGCATAGAAAGAAAAAAACTGGAAACATTTGCCTACTTTGATGAGGGTTTCTGTTGTTGTTTGAAGTCGTGGTAACTGTGTATTCTGTGTGGTTACCTGGGGAGTTAATTGGGTGTATGAGGCTGTCCTTGAACATTAGGTGATCCTTTTGAGTCTAACAAGGGGAACTGGCTGCGCTCAGGCTTCTGGGAATAATGGGAAAATTGGAGTAATTTACAGTGAGAGTTTGTGTTTGTGGAGGAACGAAGAGTATCATTAGTGTAACCTCTTCGTTCTGTGCTCTTTATTTATTTTGTTAAGGAGCACAGGTATTAAGAGGAGTGGCTGAGGGAACTGGCATTGTTCAGTCTAGAGAAGAGAGGCTCAGGGGAGACCTCATTGCTCTCCATAACTCCTTGAAAGGAGAATATGATGAGGTGGAAGTCAGCCTCTTCTTATGTGTAAGTAGCAATAGGAGGAGAAAAGAGTGGCCTCAAGTTGAATCAGGGAAGGTTCAGTTTAGATATTAGGATTTTCTTTTTCCTTGAAAAGAGTGGTTAGGTGCTGGTTTGGGCTGCCCGGGGTGGCCGTGGTGTCACTGTAACTGGAGTTGTTCAAGAAATGTTTAGTTGTTGTACTATGGGACATGATTTAGTGAGGAAATATTGGTGGTAGCTGAATGTTTGCACTATATCATGGGTGTCCAACCTTTTGGCTTGCCCAGGTCACATTTAGTGAATAGAAATTGTCTTGGGCTGAATAGATGTAAGTTGCTCCAAAAGTAATGCTTCCTATTTTATTTCCATGGAAACTATAATAGATACCGAGAGTGCACTAACGCTGTTTTATGGAGGAAATTCTCAGCTGCAAAACACTATTCTTCAACTACCATCAGTCACCGTTACCTATGTATTTTTGTCAATGATGAGCAAGAGCCTGCGTGACCTGCTATTACCAGTGTTGAAATACACCACGGGCCACCTCACTATGCTCACATTCGCTGTTTGGTTTCCATAAGACATTCAGCAAGTGTTGGTGAATGTCAATGTGTGCCATTTTTTCCACATGGAGAAATTCAATGACACACTTCTCCATGCACACTTCCATGTCAGATGCTGTCTGTCAAACTGCTCCTTGACTGCCGTCTGTCGCATGACAACAAAATGTAAGGGAGTATTGTTGCCTCTGCTGCCCTACCACCAACATCCACCTCTGACATTGTGGTCCAACATCATAAACTAAGAGGCTTTACTTTCGGAGCAACCTTCTCAAAATATACAATATCATTAATATGTAAGTAGCAAAACATTTTAAATATTTTTCTTAGAACATTAAAAAATAGAGAGAGAGTGGAACACAGCCGTAGAACTAGTGGGATATTTGACTTTGTTTTTATGAAACTAACACACCAGTCTGATTTGATAGCAGAGATTGCAATTCTTAGTGAAGTGTGAAGGTGTTTATCAGAGATTTCTGATGAAATTTTACTCTTCCTCCTTTACTTCATCCTTGACAAAAGTTGTTCAAAATGTGTTTACTGCCATAAAATGATGCGAATAAGGCGTGAATGGGAAGCAAAAGGCATTTTTCTCTGCTAATAAAGGAATATGGAAGTCTGGTAAATAGATGAGAGTAGATTTTTGAGTTGAGTGTCTGATTGCAACTCTATACATTCCATTTAAAAAATTATAGGTCTTGTATTCATATCAAGTGAAAATGGTCTTGCAAATGTAAATTGATAGTTTTTTTATTGGCACTCTTCAAACTCTAAGCTGTGTAGTGTGGTTGACACACCCAAGGAATGGGATGCCATTAGAGAGAGAGGCTGAAGAGTGGTCCCAGGAGAATCTCATGAGGTTCAACAAAGCCAAGTATGAGGTACTTGCACCTGGGTGGAGGCAAACCTATCAGTACAAGCTGGGGGATGGAAGAATTAAGCACAGCCCTGCTGAAAAGGACTTTTTTGAAGTTTTGAAGTACTAGTGGATGGCATGCTGGACATGAACCAGGAGTGTACCCTTGCAGCTCAGAAAACAAGCTGCATCTTGGGCTGCATCCAAAACAGTCTGGCCAGCAGGTTGAGGAAGGTGATCCTGGTCCTCTGTGCTGGTGAGACCTCACCTGGAGTACTGCATTCAGATGTGGAGTCCTTAGTACAGGAGGGACATAGATCTGTTGGAGCCTGTCGTCAGGAGGGCCACAAAAAATGATCCAAAGGATGGAATTAGCTGCATTTTCATTGCTTTTTAGAGCCTTGTGTTTAGCAGTATATCAAGAAGCACACAGTTACGTGCCATCACTTGAGTCAGTATTGCCAGCTGTGCTGGGCCATACGCAGCCTGTTGAAGTTGGATGTAATTTCCAACGGTAGCGATTCTGTGATTTTTACTTTGTCTAGCAGAGAAGGAAAAGGCAGGAGACTAAGCTGTTAAAAATTCTGAAAGTACGTGTAGTATTATTATTATTGTTACTCAAAATCTTGCTGGCTGCAGAGCTTTTTCCGGAGTATGAGATGGGAATAATCATCTGCCACAGCTTTTTATGTGTACATCATCAAAGGTGCTTTTGGCAGTAGGCAGTATGTTTATTGATCTGGAGTGAAACTAACTGAATTTAGAACTGTGTGAAGAATTGGAGAAACTCATGGGTGAGGTTGGCAAGGATGTTACAATATCTGCCCTCATTGTGAATACCCTTACAGTGTGAGGAGAATGTAATCCCTATGGAAAGAGCATGGCCTGCTGAGAAGTGATCAAATCCTTTAGATACTATTCAGCTTCCAGCAGATGCCAGTATACCCTTGCACTGAGAATAAGTTGGGACTGTTCAAGGTTTGAGGGGGCAGGTGGTTGCAGTTGGAAACTATGTTAGGCAGATAGCTGTGAGGGCTGCTTGGAAGCTTGCCTGCTGCAAAGGAAGTACACTTAATGAGATGTCTAAGTAGCTTATGTATGGAGGGGGAACTTACCACTCATGTACTGTATTGGTGCTGATGACACAGGAAAGACTGAACCTGGGAGACTGAACTAGCACTAATACTCAGGAATCTGACATATGATAGTCTTCATTATAGTATTTTAAGTACTACTTCTGCTGTTGCTGAGTCTTGGCAGGCAGGCAAAGCTCTGATTTTGTTAGACATGAATGAAGTTATATCTTAGAGAGGAGAGACTAAGGCAGATGGTTGTTAATTTGAATGGGAAGTCTGAAAACCTTGGTTGATCACAGATCACAGGCACATTATCCCTTGGTGTTTAAGTTGATTAAATTTCAGTATTTTGGGAAAAGACCTGGTTAAAAAAAAAAAAAAAAAAGGAAGTGATGGTGGAGGAAGAAATAACTTTTTTATACTCTTTATAAAAATATATGTCTTTAAGGGATAAACTTCATTGGACCAAAGCACTTACATCACTATTTACTGTTTTAAGAACTTTCAGCATACACTCTCTGAACTGACATGTTCAGAAACTTGTAAATACTCATAACCAATAGCTCTTTGTATTATTAATGTTCTTTCTTTAATAGCAGTAGGTTGCTCAGCTGTTAAGCAAATATTGCTCTCATTTTTCTTGTTTGTGTATATGTCAGACTATATGTATGTACTATATATATGTATATGTCAGACTATAAATTCACTCATGACAGTTTGTTCACACAGCTTTTAACTGTGTTTTACAACAGGACTTTGATATAAGAATAGTAGATGGTGTTTCTAAAAAGCATTTTGAGATAATTTAAGCAGATATGTCACTGTTGAGAGAGGGTAAAATTATGTTATTCCAATTTTGACACTGAGGACTTGAAAAGTCTTTAGTATCTTTGTTCTCAGGGCTCAGAGCTGGAGCTTCCATCAAAGCTTACTTCTAAAAGATGTTCTCTTGGATCTGCAGCATTTTTTGAGGGTAACGTTTAGTCTGTCTACTGTCAGTCTTAAGATGAGGTAGTGAACCAGTCAGCTTTTCATAGGGGAAGTGGAGCTCTTCAGACAACTTGTTGAAATATTCTGATCCTGGGGTAGTGATGATGTTGTTTGGGCTCCACGCTTGTTGTTACTGTGTACTTTAGAAGAAGTCCTTTAGAAGACAAAGCTGATGTGACTCTTACTAGTAAGTCACCATTTAACATGAAGTCCCAGAAGTTTTCTTTTTATTTTCTGGAGGCATTATTTCTTCCTCCTGTAAATATCACTCCTTAAACTATGTGTATTTCTTATCTTACTCTGATTCAGTTACTAGCATCTCAGCTCAGACAAGCTGCCCTATTTACTGGTAAGCTATTCTGTCCCTCCACTGACATGTTCACTTCTAATCTCTCTTCTACACTTAGATTTTTAAGACTAAATATACTGGCTAAATTGAATACATCATCTATATTTAATCATTATCGTGAAATCTTAACTTCTTAAAACATTGAATGCAAAGTACATTGGTGCCCTCTACTTAATGCTATGTGTCACCATTTATAAATCACTATGAAGCAAACAAAGAGATATTGGCCAGAGAACAGTTTTTTATTTATTAAGAACTGGCTATGATTGCTCAGCATTGTAAAGGGACAAACTGAATTTTGGACTTGCTTATGAATTTGCTGTGTAATTCAGGCAGTAGTGAATATTAACTTCAAATGAAGCTATGAAGAAGATGATTCACATCATCTTCATTAGTAGAACTAATGAGTTCAGTTTGCTAGAAGGTCTGCAGTCAGTTGTTGGTCAGAGGAAGGAGGATGTATTTCAGTGATCCTTGTTTCATAGTGGGAATACAGAAAATGCTGCACTTTATTTAGTACAATAGTGTTTTCAGTATGTTTTCAACTGCTGCCTAACTGTAGCTTCATCAGTTTCCACAGTAAACTTCGTGCAAAGCTACAAACAGTCTGTAGAGCCCCGCAGTAGTCAGCTGGAACTGGTACCTTGCTTCTCAGAAGCTTCTTCTGCTCCCCGCTACTGAAAACTTGCCTTGTAAACTCAACACAAGATGTATTTTTCCCCTTGTGCCTTAGGCTGAACAAAGCAAACACTGCATTGTAGTAGAAACACTTCTTATTTCTGTGGAGGGAAAAATGTGCACAGTGTATTCCATAGTAAGGGTCAATCTAGAATAAAATTCCAGCTTACCTTCCAGGCAATCTTTTGAATGCACCAAAAACATATCTGCAGCTGCAAGTTGTGGCAAATAATGTGCTTAAGATTCTCATTAGGAAAAAGACAAAAGAAAACAAAAAACAGTTACTTACCTCTTGAGCTATGTTTGCAGTTTTGCACAAACTTTGTCAAGTTGTAGAAGGCAAAACAATCAGAAGAGTTGTCCTTTGGGGCTTCTGTAAAACAGGCTCTTGAACATGTATCCTGTGCTGCAAGACTGGTTTGGTTGTCTAGATGTCAGTAAATCTTTTAATGTTGCAAGTGTCTGAAAGACATTGTTTTTCAGAAGGCTTTAGGGTTTAAGACTCTTCTGCTGAAGTACTTTCCTTCTAAGGAAGTTATGTATTGTTAAAAGTTTGTGACAGTTTCTCTGATTTAACTTAATGTGGTCCTTATTAGAGATTGCACTACCTTGGGTCCTAAAATTGCCACACTGTATTACGAGAATGCACATTTGCTTTTCTTGGAATACTTAAACTGAACACTCTGTAAAATCCACTTGGCTCATCATCAGTCACCTAACAGAGTGCCTGTAAAGGTTCTCCCACTGTCAAGAGGCATTTTGCATCTCCCAGAGTATGGATTTAGTGTTAGAATACTAACTGTAGGAGAGATTGGGACAGTTTGAATGTGAAACAGAGTGTGAGTCCAGCAAAAAAAGGGAATGATGACACAATATGTATTTGTTTATTCTGAATCATAAAATCATAGAACTGCTCAGATTGGAAAAGACCTTAAAGATCATTGAGTCCAACCACAATCTAACCACACTACCCTAACTCTTAACAACCCTCCGCTAAATCATGTCCCTGAGCACCACATCCAAATGGATTTTAAACTCAGCCACCTCCTTGGGGAGCCTACTCCAGTGCTTACCAAACCCTTCTGTAAAGAAGATTTTTCTAATCCAACCCAAACCTCTGGCACAACTTGAGGCCATTTCCCCTCGTCCTGTGTACAGTCAATGAATATTAAGATGTTATAATCACAAAAAAGAACAAGAGAGCTAGGCAAAGTAGACTACGATAACAAGAGAGAATAAATGGAAGGCTTACCCTTATGCTAGGCTCACCCACAAGAAACACCAGAAGAGGCAATCTCCAGAAGGGATCCTTCCCCTCTGGTAGCCAGCTCTTAAATGGGTCTAGGAGAGGTGCAGCCAGGCTCCACCCCTTCCGGCAGCACAGGAGAATTGCCTTCACCTGTGCTCCTGTGGCTGACTCATGGCTGGCCTCAGGTGATCAATCAGAGGTTCAGGCTGTGACTCTGCAGTTCCCATGCACTCCACGCCTTCACGGCGTGAACCAATGATCAGGTTAACTAAAGGGTAAGCTTTCCCTAATACAGAGATCCGCTATATCGTGACGCTTGTACAATTTTATTGCGACGCGTGTTGGTACAATTCGAGTGATCATCAGTGGATGTCCATATTCTTCTATGGGCCAGTGCTCGATGATGTGACTGGAGGCATGAGATCCTGAGGTGCAGGTCCGTTCTATGTTCCATCAGTCCCATGCAGACCATCAGCGGGTGTTGTACGTGATCTGACAGCAACACTGAAACGCATGATGGCATTTTGTTCCTTCTGGTGATCCTGAAGGCTCACAGACTCATGGGGACTAGTGCTGATGTTTCAGAGGTACCAAGAGGGGAAGGTCTGCTCTCCAGGGCAAGATACAGGCCGTATTTCTATCCTGGGTCAACACTCCTGCTTGTACGGGGGCACGTCCTGGCTGCCTGTACCACACCTTCTGGCCAGATGTCTGCGGCTGCATAATGACACTAGGCACCAAAGGAGGTGCCCTGATCTGCCACAGGGACATGATGGGGGTCCCTTTAGCAATAAAGATCGGAGTGTTGACCACAATATCAGTAGGCCATCTACCTATTACTGGAGGGACTACTGAGCCTCCCACCTCCAATAGTCTCCCCCAAGGTGCAAGTAGGCCACA
Source organism: Centrocercus urophasianus (assembly GCF_019232065.1). NCBI lineage: Eukaryota > Metazoa > Chordata > Aves > Galliformes > Phasianidae > Centrocercus > Centrocercus urophasianus. The sequence continues at coordinate 3,894,644 of NW_024884767.1, read as the reverse complement.
CCACTTGGGCCCTACCTGCACCTTCCAGGGCCATTTTATTTCATGGGTACCCGGATCTAAATTCTCAGGGGCAGGGAGCAGAAGATTATTTTCATTACCAATCTGGGGTCTTACCTGATGATCAGTGCCCGTAATTTGGATCCTAAGCGGGGTGGCCCATGTCGTCTGCAACATTCTCAGGGCACTGGGTCTGCCATCTTGAGGTCTTTCATTCAGGTCCCGCAGGGTTTCATACAGTCTTTTCGTCCACCCCTGCAGGGACTGGGAGTCTGTCTTCAGGGCAGCCTTAAGAATACCGTTACAACATTTGATGAGGCCTGCCCCCATTGGATTATATGGCAGGTGGAATCACTATTCGATTTTATTTTCTTCTGCCCAGCGCTGTATCGTTGCACCAGTAAAATGAGTCCCTTGGTCACTCTCTGTGACTTGAGGTGTGCCGTAGGCAGATACCAGTTTAGTGAGTGCCTTGATGCCTGGTTTGCTTTCAGTACTGGATAGGCCTGCAGTAGCCCACTTGCAGTGTTGACATAGGTCAGAGCGTATCTTGCTCCCTCGGAGCGAGTAAGGGGCCTGATGTAATTGACCTGCCATCGCTGGAGAGGATTGTGTCCTCTAGCAAGATGGACTGTTGTTTCGGGCAATGATCTCGGTTTCATCTTGGAGCAAGCGTCGCAATCCTGGCATGCCTGGACGATGTCAGGTGGCTGTATGGGCAGTCCCCATGCTTTAGTAGCTGCCCACATTGTCTTTTGTCCCGCATGCCATAGCTTCTGATGTAACCTGCAGGCGATGTTCTGAGATGGTGAATTCTCAATCCAAGGAACTCGGGCCAGTGTGTCGGCTTCATTGTTTCCCAGTGACTGTAGGGGCTGATGACCAGAAACATGGTAGACATGTACAGTCCTGTGTTTGACCATATTCCATATGTCTGACCACGTCTTTGCCCCAGATCGGTCGGGCATGGATAGTCCATTCCTGGGTGGCCCACTGTGCAATCCAGAGAGTGAGCCCCCGGTACACAGCCCAACTGTCTGTGCAGATGTTCAGGATACCATCACCGGGTTCCTTGGTTATAACCATCCACACAGCTCGCAGTTCTGCCCATTGGCTGCTCTGACCATCCCCCTCATCAAACCAGGTTGTCTCGGTGGAAGGATGGTACGCTGTCGCTCTCCACTTGCTCGGGTTGCCCTTGCTGGACCCATCTGTGTACCAGGCATCTTCAGGGATAGGATATTTTCCCTCCTGAACAGGACTCTTCTCTGGTGGAGCGACCAGTATTTCTTTTGGTGCATCACTGTGATACGTAACTGGGCCTAGGATCTTCTGCAGTTCTTCTTTCAAGGGTGATGAAGACAGACTGCTCCTTGGGCTGAGATAGGCGACCCATCGTGCCACTGTTTGTGCTTGGGCCATTCCTGTCTTAGGAATGTGGGTCAGATCTTTCACCCACCCCTGAATTGGCAGAGTCGTCTTGACTATAACTGCAGCTGTTTGAGTTATTGGCTCTACCGCCTGTAATGCCGAATAGGCAGCCAATAACTGTTTTTCAATCATACTGTATCTTTCTTCTGCTCCGTGCCAAACCTGAGACCAGAAACCAATGGGAGTCCGAACAGAGCTCTGGCGTTGCCACAGGCCCCAACCAAAGCCGTCTTGAGTAACATGAACGTCCAACTCGGCTGGGAGGGTAGGATCGAATATACCCAATGCTTGGGCTTGTTTAACTGCCAGTTTTGCTTGTTGGAAACCATCCTGCTCGGTTTTCCCCCAGTCCCATAGCTGCCCCTTTTTTGTGAGTCTGTATAGTGACCTTAGCAGCTGCGCTAGGTGAGGTATAAAGGAACGCCAATAACCCAATATACCTAGAAACTCTTGCAGCTGCTTTGATGTTGTAGGGACTGGGAACACCTGAACCTTATCTATGACAGCACTGGGTAGCACTTTGGTCTTTCCTGACCAAACCACCCCCAGGAATTTTACGGACAGGCCCGGACCTTGCACCTTTTGGGGATTTATAGCCCATCCCCTCTGTTGTAAATAGGTGGTTAATGAATTTGCCGCCTGTCCTACTGCCTCCAGTGAGTCGGATGTCAGCAGGAGATCATCAATATAATGATACAGGTTAACATCATCAGGTTTTCTCCAATCAGCCAGGTCACATGCCCCTAGATTATGACAATACGTTGGTGAATGCACGTACCCCTGTGGCAGGACATGAAAGGTCCACTGCCTGCCTCCCCACATAAACACAAACTGATCTTGCAATTCCTCAGCAATTGGGATACTGAAGAATGCATTTGCTAGATCTAGGACACAATGATAGGTTTTTGTCTCCCGACTCAATGTGTCCATTAGGGAGGCAATATTGGGTACGGCTGCATGAATAGGTGGCATGACCTTATTTAATTCTCTGTAACCCACTGTCATTCTCCACGTGCCATCCAACTTTCACAGTGGCCATAAGGGGGAGTTATAGGGGCTGTGTGCAGGTCTTATAATGCCCACTTTTTCAAATTCCTGCACCGTTCTCGATATTTCATCTTGCCCACCTGGGAGTCTATACTGTCTTACATTAGTAATCCGGCGTGGTTTCAGCAGGCAAATAGGCCCATGTTTCGCATGGCCTCTTAGTATTGCCTGCACCGCCCGGATACTGATACATCTCTGTCGAAGTCTGAACTCTCCCACGGTTGTCTGGGAGCCAGACCCCATAGAATATCTATGCCTAGGATGTAGGCATAGACTGGGGCAATAGACACCTTGTACTCCCGGAGTGGGAGATGTCCAACCCCCAGTTTTAACCATGTTTGGGTGACAGGAATAGTCTGTCCCCCAAAACCACCAATCATCACTCTGTCCCCGTCAAATTTCCTCGGATCTCCATAGATAATTGATGTTTCTGCACCGGTGTCCACTAACGCCATAACTCTGAATATTTTTTCGGGACCAATAAATCGTTAATTCTACATAGGGCCTTTGGTCCCATCTGGAGGCCCTACGGGGACTAACATCCCTTGTCAAGCCATGAATTGTGCTATGGCCAATTCTTTTGCTTCTGGTGGCTCAGGCATTGTGGCCCAAGACACATGAGGTGGCTTTTTTTTTCTATTTGGAACAATAAAATCTTCTAGGTTCCATGTTGTTATTGGTACCCTCTCTATAACCCTTACCCTTGATTTCTTAGGGTAGTTCTGGAATTTTTGATTGTCCTTTAGTTGTCTCCAGAGCTAGAGAAGGTCATGGTTGGGCTGGCGGTCGATCTTAGCAAATTGGACCCCAGCCCGAATTAAATCATCAAACATTTGTTTTCAGGATACCCTGATGGGTCCCGATGGAGGAGCTCGAGTAGCCGGCATTTTGGTTTCAGCTACCGGCAGGACCTCTGCTTCTTCCAATAGCCCAATACTGCGCCTAGTCTGCAGGCGTTCTGTTTCTCCCAAGTCAGCCACTAACTGGGCAGCCTGCTGGACTACAGCTTCTGAGGCCACAAGGGGATTTAATATAGAGACTTAGGTACCATAGAGATGGGAGGGAGCTTGCTGTAAAATTAAATCTCTCATCCCTGCTGAAATTTTAACCATATCAGGGCCATCAAATGTGTCTTCATAGATAGCCTCTCTTACACCCAGTTCACGGAGATAATTTTGAAGGTCCTCCATGGAGGACCACATGCCTGTATGTAAATGTATGTCTGATTTATTCGGCCATACCATACGGCAGGCCGCCATTAGAATGGTTTTCATCACAGTATTGGTTACCTGCATATAACCTCTGTCGGAGAGCAGGATGGACAGTCATGGTGGCCAACTTGGCTATTTCCAGGCCATTCACCAAAACACTTTCTGCCCCAGAATCCCACAGTCTTAATAACCAAGCCGGCACACTTTCTCTAGGCTTCTGCTGAAATTGCTGTACTAAGTCCATTAATTCTGTTGCCGTGTATGGCCGGGCTGTTACATGTAAATGAGTCTGGGCAGGGGACCACAGATCAGACGGCACCCCTGCCGGTCTGTCCTGCACTTTTTTTGTTTTCTGGGTTATGACAGGACAGACTTCTAGTGGATTGGTCCCAATTGGATATTCGAAATCTAATTTGGATTTTTTATTTTCCTGATCAACCGAGTCTGTTGATTCAGGAGTCTGGTCATTGTTTATTGAAATGTTACAAACTTGGCCTATGGGAAGAAGTAGAATTGGCTTCTTACCTGTTAATACGCTGAGTTCTTGCTCTAGCTTTTCAATACGGTCTTTTAAAAGTCAATTTTCATTTTCTAAAGTATTATTTCTTATATCCGCATGATTTAAGGCACTTAATAGTGGCCATGCCACCGTGGAGGAGCCAGTTGTCTTTCTTTAGTGATCAGAACATCCTTGCTAAGTCCCTGGGAGATATTGCCCATAACGCATAAGGGACCCAATTTTTCAATGATAACTGCTAACTCATAATAGGGGGATCCCACAAATCCTGGGATCTGCCCTGGAATCATTTTCTCTAGAGGAGTATTGTTCTCCCCCTCGACCCATTTATAGAAATTCCATAGAAAAGACATGATGTAAAGTATATTTAGTATATTTGGCCTGCCTGGCTCGCCAAGTGTATAATCAGTGAATATTAAGATGTTATAATCACAGCAGTTCCCATACACCCTGTCACCTGTCACCAGTGAGACGAGACCAACCCGCTCTCGCTGTAAGCACCTTTCAGATGTTGGAAGAGCAGTAAGGTCTCCACTCAGCTTCCTTTCTCCCAGACTGAACAGCCCCAGTTCCTTCAGTCTCTCCTCATAGGGCATATTCTCCACACCCTTCACAAGCCTTCTTGCCCTTCTTTGGACCTCCTCCAGCGCCTCAGTGTCCTTTCTGTACAGAAGTTCCCAAAACTGAGCACAGTACTCAAGGTGAGGCCTCACCAGTGCTGAGTACAGGGGCAGGATGACTTCCCTAGTCCTGCTCACCACACCATTCCTGATACAAGCCAGGATGCCTTTGGCCTTCTTGGCCACTTGGGCACACTGTTGGCTCATGTTCAGTCGAGTGTCCATCAGTCCACCAAGGTTCCTTTTTGTCAGGCAGCTTTCCAGCCACTCCTCCCCAAGCCTGTAGGGTTGCCTGGGGTTGTTGCGACCAAAATGCAGGACCCGACACTTGGCGCTATTGAAACTCATACAGTTTACTTTGGCCCATGGATCCAGTTTTCTGGTTGGAGTGAAGGATGGAACTGACTGGAAGTCAGGAAGGTTGTTCTCTTTGCTCCCTGGCGGATCAGAGTAAGAACCTCATCTTCAGAAACTCTCTCATATACTTGATGTTTTAGTTTCAAGCCCAAGTAACTCACATTTCCACTACTGTAATTAGTGAACTGTGTCTGTTTTCCTCCTCAGATTGTTGCCACTGTTCTTTTTCCTCTAGTTTCCTTTTATTTCCTCTCTGCCTTTCCCCTTCTTTTTGGGTGGTTGGGCCAGTGGGCTTGCTGACTCCATCGCAGATACGCGTCTAGAGAAAAGAGCTTGCAAGTGTGAAGCACGGGCTGCAGTTAAGCAAGCCACACAAACTGGGAACTAACAGGCGTTCTGCCTGAGTGCACGGATAGGCTGCTAATGAAAATAGCTCTCCTTGCTGGTGTTTTGTCTGCCTTCGCCCGCCTCTCGGAGGATCGCACTCACAGTGAGTGGTTCTGCAGCTCACACCCTGCACAGGGACCAAGAGAAGGATTTAGTGGTGAAACATTTACGTAAGGTGGTGGGAGCACTGGCTGTGGTGTGGCACAGTGCTGCGTGTGGGCGTGAAGGGCGAACCGTCTGGAGAGATGGACAGTGGGAACAAGGCGTGCTTCTGCGCCTTCATCTTTCATGGAAATGAGTGGATGTGGCAGGGCGCCCGGGCTCCCTTGCTGGTGAGACTAATGAGGTGCGGATTCGCCTGGTGGTGCAGAGCAAACGCATTTATTGTAGGTGTTTACCACATTTTATAACCGCGCAACACAACGGTTTTTCCGCGCAGCCAAGACTGGTGACATGTAAGGGTTAGGCGCCTCGTGGGTGTACAAGTGTGGCGCAAGTTATTGTTGAGTATTATCCCTCATTAACAATACAACGACCTTCTTTATCCCGCAAATGTAAGCCCCGCTAGGGGCGCCGGGGGCGCCGCCTCTTGCAGGGCGGAGGAGCGCGCTGGGCGCTGCCGGCCCTCCTCTTGGTGGGGCGCCGGGGCCCCCCAGCCGAGCGCTTCCTGCCCCGGCCGCGAGCGGAGGGGCCGCGGCTGCGGCGCTGCTCGGAGGGACCGGCTGCCTCGGGAGCCGGCTCCTCGCCAGGACCTGTGCCGAGGGCCCCGCTGGACGTGCCGGGGCGCTCCTGTGCGTCGGGACCGGAGGAGCTGCCGGAGGGCACGGCGCTGGGTGCGACGGCGTGTTGCGGGGAGGCGGCGGGACCGGACGGGGCCGCGGGGCCGTCCTGCTGCTCCTGGGCAGCGCTGGGATCTTGGAGGCCCAGCAGCCTCCGGACCCCCGGGCCGCACCGGCTCTCGACAGCTGTGACGAGGCCGTCGATGAGCGGTGCGGAGCTGGGTCCCAGCGCGTGCTCTGTGCAGTCCAGCAGGACGTCCCGGTCCGGCCCCACCTGGCACAGGAATGCCAGGATCATGCTCTTGAGCCAGTTGATCTTCCACCAGCGGAGCTCCCCGTTGCGCCGCAATTCCTGCTCCAGCCAGGGCAGCACCGGGTCCAGGATGTCGCGTCGGTCCCTGAAAAGTGCCGCCCACTGCTCCGGCAGCAGGCCGCCCACTCGCTCCGGCTCCTCGGCCGTGGGCACAGGGGACAGCGGTGGAAGGGGTGGAAGAAGGTCCTCCTCGCTGTCAGGATCAGGGGCAGTGGTGGCGCCGAAGCCGGCGGGCACCGGCACTGCGGGCGGGGAGACGATGCAATCCACGAACTGATTGTCTCCCCGCACAGAGACCCGGATGGTCTGCATGGCCGTCCTGCACAGCGGGCAGCTGTCCCTCAGCCTCGCCCACCGCTGGATGCAGCCAAGGCAGAAGGTGTGATTGCAGGGAATCACACAGGCCGTGTCCTGCCGCACGTCGCGGCACACAGGACACGTCCATGCCTCTTCTGCAGCCATGGTCTTCTCGCTGCAGGGGCCGGGAGAACTCAGGATGACGAGCTGTTCTCCTTCAACGCAGCCGCAGAGGTGCTGTCTGCCCTGCAAAAGAAGGGAGGTCACAGTCACTCGCTGTGCCAGGCTGTGCGAGTCCTCAGCACAAAGCCCTGCCAAGCCCATGACTGGGCCTTCTCGTGCTCCCCGCTGGCACAGGGCCAGGCTCCCCACGGCTGCCCTGAGGGACCCAGGTGTCCCCGCACCACTCACCTCCGCTGCTGCGGGTGCGCTCAGTAGGGTCCCGGCTGCCTGCACGAGGCAGGGCCGGGGGAACAGAAGCGATACTGCGGGGTCAGGCACTGAGATACTGCGAGCAGCCCCAGGCACGACCCAGCACAGCACAGCCAAAACCTTGCTCGACCTGCAAGCCTCGCAGAGCTGCTCAGCACGGTCCAGGAACGAGCCAGACTGAGCCAGGCTCTGCCGGCACCCCACTGTGAGCTGTGAGGGCAGAGCTGTCACAATCCGTCACCCGGTGATGTCACAGCCTGTTGCTCGGGGACATCACCATGGGCTGTCTGCCCCCGCAGCACCCACCCGTGTTTCAGATATTACCTCCTTTTCCTGTTCCTGATTTGCTGTACCCTCCCTTCATTCCTGCCCACCTTTTATGCTTGACATTTGACATTAATGTGCAGGCCTTTCTTTTTTTCTGATTAAACCAACTCTGACTGTTCATGTGTTTCCTCTGTTTTGTCAATAGTAAATTGTGGATTTTTCACTAATGTGTTTTGTAGAAATTGGGTTTGGCATTCTCTTCTTGCTTCAGAAATGCCATTTGAAATGTTCCCTTATTGCTTTTCTTCTGCACTCTCCTGATGCTTTCCAGGATTATCTTCCATTGTCAGTTTGAGAATATCTTTTTTTCTGAGTGCTGCATCCCACCTGTAGGGACTGGGTGCAGGTAAGATTCCTGAATTCCTTTGGGATGGCTTGATGTGAAATAACATTCATGGTCCAAACATAAACATGTACTTTAGTGGGAAATTTATATAGAACATCTATCCTGTAGGCTTTTGTCCTCTCACCTGTATATCTACCCAAACTGTGCAGTTCTATGGGAAATCAAAGCAAGCCTTGAGTTACTTAACTTTTGGAAATCTTGCCATAGCAACTTTAGGAGGAAAGAGTGAAAAGGGGAGGCGTGGAAAGAGATCACCAGTCATGGATCCAGCTTCTGACCTGCCAGTAGGGTGTCAGGCGTGCAGGGAAAGGCCCCCCATAGGCTTGTACATGTGCTTACCTATAGGCCTCAGTACCTGGACTTTTGGAGCCTTCGCTTATCCCAGATCCAGGACTGATTGAGACACCTACCAAATCAAGAGAAGTGACATCAGACAGTCTCCCATGGCTTAAGAGTATTGTCAGGGCTCACAGCAGAGTCACTTGGGCTTGTCCCTCAACCTAAGGTATCCAGTTTTCACTAGCAGTCACTGAGGGAACCGAGTTCCTCACATGATTAAAGAAGATAAAGTCTGAGGCAACCCAAGGAGCCTAGGGTATTCCTGGGACCTGAGGAGATCCATTCCAGAGTCCTCAAGGAATTGGAAGATGGAGTTGATAAGCCACTCGCTATCAGAATTGAAAAGTAATGGCAGTTGAGATGTCCCCACTGACAAGAAAAGAGAACGCTGCACCCATTTTTACAACTTTAAGAAGGACAGGGACCAGTACGTCCTATTCCTGGCCCCTGGCAGTGTGGTTAGCATCTCCAGCAAGAAGGCAGATATCCACAACGTGTGAGCAGTTGATGTGCACCTTCTTCCTGCCCCACTCTGGCAGGGGGTGTTCGGCCACCCATGGTCAGGGTGATAAGGGGCATCTGTGTTGTCAAGACCCAAAAGCTGAGCCACCAAGGGGATATGGGGAGCACCGTTTGGCAGGGTGGTTAAACCCATCAGTGTTTTCAGTGCCCAGGTGCGGGGCTGCCAGGAGGAGGTCCTGCCAGGACTTCACCTGTCCTGGAACAGGGAAGTGTAACAGCACAGGGAGCACTGTCCCTAAAACCAGGCAGCTGCAAGCCCTGACTGGGGCTCAGACTGCCACAGCTGCTGTCAGACAGAACACATGATCCGCAGTGGGCAGGGATGCCTCCACCATCATCTTTTTTTCTGAGGTCAAGAACTCATCCTCTTTCTGTAAAGCCTGAGTCTGGGTTACGACTGCATCACGTGCTGGTTGATAAGAATTTGACCCGATCTGCAGAGGATTTGCCCAGGTGACCGAAAGCCTGAGTGACTCAGAGTCCCAGAAATCCTGTGCAGCTGTGAGCTATGCAGAGTGCCAGAAGTGTGCAGCTGACGTACCAAAGGGTTGTGCTGTTGGAGTGCATCAAAGCAACTGTCAGCTGGATTGGGCTACTAGACTGGAGTTCCACAGGACTGGCAACATAATGGTGAATTATCTTTGACTTGGTGGGCACATGAATCAGCTAGGAAGAGATACAAAATAGAGATGGACTCAGGACTGAGAAGCGGACATGAGCATGGGTGGTATTGCATAGATTATCCATAAGTGTGTGTCGTGGTTCTATGACTTTTGTTATCGGTATTCCACATCATTACATCATGTAGTGCACTGGGAGTTAAAGAGTTAATGCTGCAGTTCTGTGGATTGTTGATAGTTCTGTTTCCTTGTCTCAGAAGAGAAGAAACATACGACAGCTCCAGATTTCACTGTTTCTGTTTTAATTGAATCATGGAATCATAGAATAGCTCGGGTTGGCCTGACACTTGTCCCTGTTGAAACTTATACAGTTAACCTTGGCCCATGGATCCAGTCTATCCAGATCTCTCTGTAGTGCCTTTCTCCCCTCAGGCAGATCAGCACTCCCTCCCAACTTCGTGTCATCTGCAGACTTACTGAGGGTAAGTCAATCCCCTCATCAAGATAGTTTATAATGATGTTAAATAGAAGCGGTCGCAGTACCAAGCCCTGGGGGACACTGCTTGTGAGCAACTGCCAACTGGATTTAACTCCACTGACCACAACTCTTTGGGCCTGCCATCCAGCCAGGGTTTCACCCAGTGGAGTATACACCCATCCAAACTGTGGGCAGCCAGCTTCTCCACGAGAATGTTGTGGGGGACAGTGTCAAAGGCTTTACTGAAGTCCAGGTAGACCACATTGACAGCCTTACCTTTATCCACTAAGCTGGTCACCTTTTCATAGAATGAAATCTGGTTTGTCAGACAGGATCTACCATTCGTAAACCCATTGCTTATTGGACCTGATCCCCTGGTTGACCTTTAATTGATCCAGGATGGTTACTGAGATTATCTGTTCCATGAGTTTCCCTGACACCAAGGTGAGACTGATAGTTCTGTTGTTTCTGGGATCATTTTTTCTGGCCCTTTTTGAAGGTGGGCATCACATTTGCCAATTTCCAGTCCACTGGGACAATCTTAATGAGCCAGGTCAGTTGAAGGATGATGGAGAGTGGCTTGGCAACAACATACACCAACTCCCTCAGCACTCCAGGATGCAACCCATCTGACTCCACGGAGTTGTGATTGTCCAGCATTCGGAGTAGGTCCAAAACCATCTGATTGTAGATTATGCAGGGCCTATTTGGTTTCCCATCCCTTTCTACCAGCGCAAGGGGCTGTGTACTCAAAGAGTAACTGGTCTTACTATTAAGGGCTGTGGCAAGGAAGGCATTAATTCCTCAGCTTTATCCTGGTCACTGTGTTGCCCTCAGCGTCCAACAAGGGATGGAGCTTCTCCCTAGCTCTTCTCTTGATTGTGTGAAAACATGATTGTACGTAAGAGTAGTGTTATGGTTCTAGTCAGTGTCTCCCTTTCTTTTCCCAGTTTGGAGAAGCCAGTCAGCTCTCCCTCACGTCTGTGAACCAGTGGATTGCAGATTTGGCTGTAAGTGGAAAGTGAAGCCTGAGCATTCATGAATGTATGAAAATTCTAATGTCTGAATTAGGTACTGAGATTGTGTCCAGTATCTTGCATGAAGTCTGTGTAGAACTAGGAATTCCAAAATCCGTATTCAGAACTTCACTTGTTCAAGTTTTCTAATTTTTAAAATCAATTTAATATTTGTTTCCAAGATTTAAAGAAAAATCCTCTGAAGTATCTGCAGGAATAGATCCTAGAATTCAACTAAGGTGGACTTTCTGTCATTTTTAGTCCTCTGTGGTTCTAAATTTTATCAGCTGCTTGACGTATTTGTCAAATATCATTACAAGTTTCTATTGCTTTAAAAGTTATCCTTTTTGTATCTCTTCCTTGTCTTATTCTGTGTCTTGAGATTTATGCAAATCTTTTCTGAACGATTTGACAGTTTCAGCAGCTTGTTGCTGGCATCACACTCTCTCCTTTATAACAGTCCTTTATGTAAATGACAATTCAATATAAGGGAATTATTAAACTACACGTAGGGGTAGTGGTGAAGATTTTTTGAATGCATGTACTCAGCTGCTTCATGAAATTTCATTTCACAGTTGGAAACTTGACTCCTGACTAGAGTTGTATGATACTTGCAATTTTATTTTGACTGCTCAAGTGTAAGAATGGCTAATTTTGCAGAAATACTGTGTGTTTAATCCAGTTCAACAGTGTCACATTGCTATAGAGCAGGTAGTTCTTATCTACAAAAATAGCCTAACTTGAAATCTTGGAAACCTGAAGCAGAAAAATCTAATTTTCTCTGTTGATTGTCAGATTGAATAAAATGTTATTTAGTCCCTGTCTTGATCAGAATATGAGATGAATTGCATGTCGTTCTTATCTAAAACTATATAATCCAAAGCAGATTGATAGTCCAATAAACTTACTTATTTCTTACTATTCTTGTAGCATTTAGCCTTGTTATTTGAGCTAAACAGATTGTCTTACTGATTCCTCAGAATGGGGAACAGGAAAGTTTAGTTGTGAATTTTAAGAGTGGGAATTTTGCTGGCTTTTGCTTTGGGAAAGCCAATTATATTTCTCAGTAGATATTGTTGAATGATGCGTGGATGCCTAAAGCTGCATTTCTGTGTCAGAATTCGAAGACACATTTGTCCACTTGTACTAAAGTGGGCAAAGATATATATGTGAGCAGCTCAGTTTCCCTGCAGTTGCTTTTTCCTTTTGTGTATAATGTTGTCTGTCACCTTAAGTTCTCATGCCTAATTTCTTTGACACCAGAACCTCTTTCTTTTAAATTATATGTGAAGTATAAGATATAGAGATTGAGATCTCTTGAGATTGAGAGTGGATGCCAAAAACTGTTCTTGCCTCTACACTGCATTTCCTCTCCTAGCTCCTGTGAAAACTATTTGCAAGTCACGTGACTACAGTTAAAATGTATTCTGGTTTTTATCTTGTTCCCCAAATCCAGAGGCTGTTTTTAATGCTGTCTTGAGAGCGCCTTGGAGCTGTTTTATCTCTGTGTTTATCTGTGCCCATAAGCAGCTGTTCCATACCAGTGACTCAGTGACTCTTTCTATAGTACACATCAGAACATACTCAGCTGAAGAAACAAAGCAAAGGCTTAATCATAGAATAGAATGATAGAATCACTAAGGTTGGAAAGGACTTCCAAGATCATCTAGTCCAGCTGTCCACCTATCACCAGTATTTCCCTCTAAACCATGTCTGTCAGTACAATATCTAAACATTTCTTGAGCACCTTCAGAGTCGATGATTTCATCACCTCTCTGGGCAGCCTGTTCTAGCACCTGCCCACTCTTTTGGAGAGCACATGTGTCCTAATGTCCAACCTGTATCACCCCTGGTGCAATATGAGGCCATTCTCTCTAGTCCTATCACTAGTTACATGGGAGAAGATGCTTACCTGCCCCTCACCACAACTTCCCTTCAGGTAGCTGTAGAGAATGATATGGTCTCCCCTGCATCTTCTCTTCTCTAGACTAAACAATGCCAGTTCTGTCAACCAGTCCTCATAAAGCTAGTTCTCCAGACCCCTCACACGTTTCATTGCTGAACATGTTTCAGGGCTTTGATGTCTTTCTTGTTGTGTACTTGAGGTGCATCTTCATCAGGGCTGAGTACAGAGGGCTGTGATAACTTCCCTGCTCCTGCTAGCAACACTATTTCTGATACAAGCCAGGATGCCATTTGCCTTCTTGTGTGCCTGGGCACACTGCTTGCTCATGTTCATCTGAGCAGTGACTAATGCCCCCAGATCTGTTTCCTCTATACAGTCTTCCAGCTACTCTGCCCCAAACATGTAGCATTGCCTGGGTTTGCATGGCAAAAGGTAGGACCCAGAGCTTGATCTTCTTGAACTTCATCCTAGCCTCAGCCCAGCTGTCCAGCCTGTCCAGTTCATTCTGTAGGGCCTTCCTGCCCTAAGGCAAACAACACTTTCTGCCAACTTGATGTCATCTGCAGACTTACCGAGGGTATGTTCATCCTGGTCATCAGTAAAGGTTTTAAACAGGACAGGCCCCAGTACTGACTCCTGGGAACACCACTTGTGACCAGTCACCAGCTGGATTTAACTCCATCCCCACTTTCTGGGCCTGGACGTACAGCCAGTTCTTTATCCAGCAAAGGGTGTACTTGTCCAAGCCATAGGCTGCCAGCTTCTATAAGAGAATACTCTGAAAGCTACATCAGCAGCCTTTCCCTCATCCTTCATCTGTCATAGGAGGCAAGGTTAATCAAGAAGGACCATTCTTTCATGAACCCATGCTGATTGATCCTGATCCTCCAGTTGTCCTGCACATGCCATGTGATCTCTCTCAAGATGATCTGCTCCATAAGCTTTCCTGGCACCAAGGTCAGGCTGACCAGCCTGCAGCTCCCTAGATCTTCCTTACTACTCTTCTTGTAGATGGGAATCACACTGGCAAGCCTCCAGTCGTCTAGAACCTCTCTGGTTGGCCAGGAACACTGACAGATGACAGAAAGTGGCTTGGTGATCACCTCCGCTGGCTCCCTCAGCAGTCTCAAGTGGATCCCATCCAGTCCCATGGACTTGTGGCAGTCCAGGTGGAGCTGCATTCCAGTGGGGATTCTTCAATTTCAGTGTTTGCAGTAAGAGTGTTACAGAAAGGACACTCTTTGTGTCTCTTAGGTTGGCCATTCCGCTGTGGCAGAAACTTCTACCTGTGTTGGTCTGAGTGATAGCTTCATATTTTCCTTCTGTGGATCACAAGACTTAGTTTGCCACCAGTATGTAGTAGATCTCATGATTTTTATTTCTTTAAAGATTTACAGAAATACGAGATTGGAAAACTATTTTAAGAAGATGAATAAGAAAGAAAATGGATATTATCTTTTAGAATACCGTTAATAATTTTAATAGAGTTCTATCACTGGTTGTCCCCTGCTTTTCATAGATCTGGAGGCTAGCTGAAGTTGAAGTGTATTTCTGAAGACAATACATTCCAGTTCCACTTCTCTATAGCAGGGTGCTAAGGGCCACACCTTTCTGAGTTTTGAGTATTTCAGTGGGTGGATGTCATGGTTTTATGATTTTGGTTATCAGTATTCCACACCATCACATCATGTAATGCACTGGGGGTTTGACTGCTGATGCTCAAGTTCCGGGTGCTTGTCCAGAGGAGAAGAACTACATTTCCTCAGGAGGCTTTGCGGTCAGCAAGGAGATACAACTCTGTGCAAGGTCACCTGATGTTCTCTTCTTCGCCTGCTCTTCTTTGCCTGTGCTTCTCCGTCTGCTTTTCTTCATCGGCTCAACTGGACTGCACTTCTCACCTCAGCGTTGCGGTGAGGCCTATCCACCTTTCAGACACACTCTCTCCTCTCATTATATTTTGCTGATACTATGTTTAGTAAATCAGTTTGTTCCACCTCAGATCGTTGCCACTGTTTCCAATTATTCTGGGGTCCCCTGTTTCTCTTTTCCAAAGGCGCGGATCCGCGGATCCCTCCACCCCACTGATCACAGAACTGGGCCGAACGAGCCCGTAAACCGTTGACAGTGGAGATACCACGGCCTCTCTGCTTAGTCCTTTCCAATATTCGGTCTTCTTCACAATAAAGAAATATTTTCCTTACACTTAAGTGAGATGTTCTGCATTTTAGTCTGTGTCGGTTGTCTCTTGTTGGGTCACTGCATACCACAGAATAATCTTTGTCTTCTTTTTGCTCCAAGGAAGAACCTTTTAGTAGACTTGTTTTCTAGAAAAATTCTTTGCCAGTTTTTGTATGCATGTATCTATGTATGTATGCATACATACATGCAACCTAACTAATGTTCTTTGCTATTAAAATTAGACAACCAAAGAACATTGCAAAGCTGCTCCTTTCTTAAATCAATTTCTCTTTAAAATTAACCTGATTAGTAAATATACTGTACGTATGTTTGAATATGTTAAGAATCTGTTTGTGTTGACAGGTAGACTGAAACACTAGGCAAAATAAGAAATACGCTGTTTTCTGTGTAGCAGTATGACTTGCTGCTTGTCTAACTCCTAACAATTACTTTTTAATCTATAAAAGTACCACATCAGTTAGAAGTTGATCCTGTAAGAAAATAACTCAAAACTGGAGAAGTTCCAGAGGCTTAAATTGCAGTATTCAGTTCTAGGTCAAGAGTATCTGACCCATGGATAGTAGTTGCAGAGAAGTAGGAAGACGAAATCAGAGGTAACTCTGAAGGCAGAGCTGGAGGCAAATATGTCAGAGAAATGTACGTGGGGAACAACAGATGAGAAGAGACGAGCTATGTAAATTATAGTGGATTGAGTATTGCACATTTATGATATCAACAGCTTTAGCTTGTGTTTTGTGTTACCATTCAAGCTTGGATTCAACAAAGTTATTTGGTGCACAGATGAATGATATTACTCAAATGTGTGCTGATCTGCTTTCCAAACTGTGAATGGCCTTTTGTAGGCAAACCTATGTTTATGTGTGTATCCGAATTGCTTGCTAAATAAAAATAAGATTGTAGTAGTAGATAGTTCTGTAAAGTAGTCTCCAAAGGACATGTGAATGTAATATGGAAACACTGTTGAAACCCTGGAAATGTAAAGTGACACTATAATGAACACTTCCAGGTTTTATTTATTTATTTATTTGTTTATTTAATTTTTTTATTGTGCTTCGGTGCATATTTTTTGCCTCCCACTGAGAACAGTATATTTGTTGAGAATGTAAATATTTTTTTCACGTCTGTTACTCTTTCAATTAAGTACTTCATCAGTAAACCAATGTCCTTCATAATGTGTGGAGGCGTACCTCAGTTGATGATACACATGATTAAGATAAAATATGTTTATGATACTGAATAGTTTTTAATTTTGACAGTGTAGAAGGTTCTGTGTTACATTAACACTGTGGATATCATCTCCATTATGTGTAAGAACGGTTTTAACATATGATAAGCTTATGGATAAGCTTTTCTCCTGAAAATGTTGATATATATTGATATGAAAAAAAAATTAAAATCCCTGATTATTCATAATTTTGGGCTGTATAGGTGCTTCTATTTCGAAACAGATCAGTAATTTTTCAGTTGAAAAGGAATTATTATTTCTATTTCGATTTAAAAATTACAGTGAGTATGTAGGATTTTCTCCTTCTGTAGATTTCTAAGAGTAAACCAGAGATGAAATAACTACTTGCTCTTTTTATCTTACTATATTATTTTAGCATTCTGTGCTTGCTCTTATGAATCCGCTTCTGTTGTTATACTTCTAGGAATATTCATGTGTGTTTTCCTCTTGGAATCTTAAGCTGATGTTCTTTTAACAGTAACCTTGCCTTTATCTGTAGTCCCAGCTTTCTCATGTTTCATGGCTTTAGTTTATGAGCTTTCCCACAGCTTCTTCTGATAATTATCAAAATTTTCAGCAGTTTAGCTGTGATTTTGCAACTATTCTCACAGAATTAAGCTTTGGATAATAGCCAGCAATCATCTGAAGGTTACTTAGAATTTAACTTCAAATTATGTATGAAGTATTTTGCTTATAAGTCCCATAGTGGCCTCAGACTTGAGAGGTCTCTCATTCTGAAGCATTTTCATTCTACTACTGGTGAGTAAAGTGTAAATATGGAACATTTTTTCACTTTATGCTGGAATTTATGGCTAGCAAAAAAACAGTTGAGCTGATTACACAAAGTCCAGATTCGGTTTTCTCTTTAATCTGTGATTTAGATTTGAAGGAGTCAGCTGACATTCAGACAGCGGCTGCTGTCTGTATGGATTTATGCTCTTTGACCTGCATAAAAATGAGCTTATTGGTTTTTGTGTGTGTATGTGTCTGTACTTATGTGGTCTTTGATGATAGTCTTGCCAAATCTTAGACTAAGTGAACAATTTTAAATCTTTAGCTACCCTTGTTTAGAAATGAGCGATTCAGAATTTTTTTTAATTATAAAAGCATAAAATTGTCAGGAAGTTCTCAAGACGAAAAAGTATTTATTTCTTCTTAATTCTAATGAAAAAACAATTCATAATGTATATGATTTCCTAAAAGCTGTCTGTCTCACTCCAATTACTAGGAGGGAGAGAGGGTTCTTTAATATTTGTATATCCAACGGCAAGATCAGGACACAGCTGGTCATGTTAGCTGACCATTTTGTTACAAATCCTAGTAACTAAGGGAGATGGGGAAGGTAGGCGATAGAAAAAATAGGAAATAAAAGCAAGGAGTCTTAATAGAAAGCAAGAGAGAGATAGTCACCACCATGGATCCCGTGTGATTGGTAGTTGAGACGTTGATCTTCAGTCGTAATGGGTCATCAAAGGTTCTTGTTCAGTTGATGACTACAATGGTGATGACCTTTACAATGGCAGTATGAACATATTTATAAGTCCAAAGTGGTCGAGTCAGCTCTCTTTTGGAGTGACAACTTCTTGGTTTTTTTTTTTTTTTTTTTTTTTTTTTTTTTTAATCTCAGCAGGAACTCGTTTGTTCCTGTCTTTCTGGCCTTTCCAGAAGATAAGAGGGAGCTGGAAGGTGCCAACTTGTATCTTGCCTTCACAGGTTACAGTGGTATTGTACTCCCAGTCTCCCATGCCAAGCTGGATCTGTTTGCACCAGCCAGATCTTCTGTCAGTAAACATTCACTTCTGAAGGCAAACAGCTCCAAAGAAATGCTTTTAAATGTAAAACTGTCCACAAAGTGATGCTGACTGCCACACAGCAGCACCCACCTCTCATCTTCTCGATCTGTCAGAGTCTTATCACAAGAAATGCCTCAGAAAGCAATCTTTGAGCCAAAAAACAAAGAAGGGTTCAAACACATCCCTAAGAGTCTCTTTGGACTGAAAAGAGAGGGTGTAATTTATGACAGATTACAAGGTGAAAAAGTGAAATCCTTTGTTTGGACTTTACATTTCCAGGCAAAAAACAAAAAAATAGAAACAAAAAACTAAAAATGAATGTTTGATGGCAGGAATATATTTAGTTAGGCATTCTTGCAGTGGGCTGGCTGCTTACCAGATCAGGCTGCCCAGAGCTCTATCCAGCCTGATCTTGAATGTCTCCAGTGATGGGACATCACAGCTGCTCTGGGCAGCCTTTGTCAGTGCCTCACCACGCTCTGGTTAAAGAATTTCCTCCTAACATCTAAAATGAGTTTTCCCTTCTTTTATTTAAAGCCATTCTCCCTTGTCTAATCACTATCAGCCCAAGAAAACAGTTGGTCTCTCTCCCTTTCATAATCTCTCTTCAAACAGAAGGCTACTATAAAATCTTCCTGAAGTCTTCTCCGAGGTAAGCAAAGTAAACAAGCCCAGCTCCTCCAACATTTCATAGTAAGAGAGGTGATCCAGGCTTCTGTTCATACTCAATAGCCTTCTCTGGTCCCACACCAACAGCAACACGTCGTTTTTTGTATTGGGAATCTTGAGCCCAGATGCAGTACTTCAGATTGGGACTCATGAGGACAGAGTAGAAAGGGACAATCACCTCCTTCATCCTGCTGGCTGTCCTTCTTTTGATGAAGCCCATTATTCTGCTGGCTTTCCAGGCTTCAGGCACGTGAGTGCTGGCTCATGTCAAGCTTTTCATCCACCAGACCCCCTATGTCCTCCGCAGGGCTGTTCTCAATAAACATGTTGAAGAATGATGGTCCCAAGATGGAGCCTTTGTCAAAAGAGTCCCACTCGTGAGTGGACTCGAGCTGGACAAGTTCCGTTGACCAAGCCCTCTGAGTGTGATCATCCAACCAATTTCTTTCTCACTGATAGTCAGGTCTGAGTTTTAATTCAAAATAAGCTAATTAAAAGCTTGTGAAAAAAAAACAAAACAAACTCTTGACACTTGTCAGTGTGAAGCAGAAGAAAAAGAAGAAAGACTTTCATCTGGACCCATAGTTCCCACATAGATGTGTATAGGAACTCCTACCCCATAATTACTAACTTCTAAAAGAAGGACAGTGATTATCCTTGTATTTCTATGGATATTAGATTAAAATTGAGGAAGTATCTAGCAAGCATGTAATTAATGTAAGAAAAAAAATTACTGAGGGCCTCAATTCAATAGAAGAGTTATTTCATAAAAGATAAAAAGACAGACTCCTAGTACAGAGTAGGAAAAATAATATAAAACATTGACCTGTGACAGTTCACATAATACCTGTAAATAGAGAGATTCTAGAGTTCATAGAATGAAAAACCTTTCTTCTGCCCTACATCTTAATCTCAAACAGTTTTATCCAAGAAAAGAAGGTACAAGAGGCTGAACTGCATTCACCTTAAGAGGTTACTAGGGGCTGCTCTGAATCTAATGCCTGCTGTTTTACTATTGGCTTGTGACATCAGAGTCAGATGTTGGTGTGACAGTAAAGGTTGAACCTTCCCTATTTTGTTGCTTTGTGACAGATGGCAGCAGAGGTGTGGTCTGACAAAACAGTGTCTGACATGGAAGTGTGGATGAAGCAAATGTGTGTCATTGAATTCCTCCACGTGGAAAAAATGGTATGCATTGACATGCATTGTTGCTTGCTGAACATTTATGGATACCAGCCAATAGATGTGGTTGGTCCCTGACAGCCATGAAGATTTTTACAAGCTCAGTACATAGCCTGTAGGTCGTCACTGCATAACTAATGGTGGTGGCTATATAGAAAAAGTATTTTGTAGCTGAAAATTTGCCACATTAACTAGTGTTACTGTGTTGGTTGTATCTGATGTAGTTTCCATGGAAATAAATACATTATTTTTAGAGTGACCTTCATAAGTTGCTGATAGATGAGATAATCCGTTAATATTTATTTCATAGTTCCTATATCAGTGACATCAAATTGAAGAGAAATCTGAAAAAAAAACCCCAAACCTCAGAACCTTCCAATAATTCAATTTTCTTATTTTAACGTTTGGCTTGGAGTTAAAATACCTGAAACAAAAGCAAAGTATATATGATATCTCTTAAAAATTAAAAAATAATTATATATATATATTATATATATGTAGAATATTTTTATATATTTTTTTTGTATTTTAAATATATATATATAATATTTTTATTTTATATTTTTTTAGTTATATATATATATACTTTTTTTTTTTTCTTCCAGGAATATAATGTTAGTAGAATGTTGATTGTTTGCTTTCTAAAGTGCTTGCATCTTACATTCCTGCCTCAGGAGAAAGGTGCAGGAGTTCCGTTAATCTGTCTCTTGGGAGGTAAATTTGAAACAGTATCCATACTAGAGATGAGCAGTTGTCACTTGAGTTATCATTATTTTCTCTGGTCCCATACGGAGTATAGTTAGAGCCACAGGTTAATTTATTAGCTTAATGATTGTTACTTGCAGCATGCCAGATTTTTTTTTTTTTCATAGACTGTACATTTATTTGGAAAACAAACAGAGGAGGTCAAGTACATATATAGAGTTCTTATTTTCAGGTTACTTTCTCATAGAGAAAGAAAAATCCAGTAAATGAATTTAATTTTTATGTAGTAATATCTTTTAATATAAGAAGTACCTGGTCTCTTCTGCAAAGAAACTTGCAAGATGATAAGCTGTCAGATTGCTACTATGCTGAATTAGGGGAGGAGCTTATAATGGATGCTAAGTGTGATGGGATATGTAATGTTCCAAGCAGCTCAGGCTAACGGATTCCAAATGTGAATTGAGCCTCAGAAGCAGATGCATTAATACCGTGCTATGCCAGAGCTGGTGCTGCTGTACAGACAGAAACCTTTGACGCCTGTGACTGTCAGCTAAAGCAGAGAGTACAAATGAATTTTAAGGGAGGCAAAAGAGTGGGGGAGGGGACAAATGGGGTGGGTGAGTGTTAAAAATTGAAATGATAGGAATCTGCTAACTCATTTGGGCTGGAACAACTTAGGAGATGCTGACATGAAGGGGCACTAGAAGATATGCGACCATGATGAGGAAATGGGGGATATTATATCTCCAGCTGCTACAGCAGTAGCTAGAGAAAAAAATTCTTTGAAGGACCTCTGAAGGTCACTAGTTTATCAAGAGCTAACTAGCTTGCAAGTAGTGTTAACATTTCTATTGTATGTGCCAATGTTGAAAATGTCAATTACTACAATAAGCAGTGCCATTTCCTTGTGCAAACTGATAAAATACTGCAGTGAATATCTAGTGGATGCAGTGATTTTATTCAGTCATCTAATGAAAATAAAAATTTCTGCTCAAGATTAGGAATAGGATTAGATTTTTTTTTTTCTATATGGTGACAAAACAATAATACTAAGTGCTATAAGAAAGTCTTTCTAA
Source organism: Centrocercus urophasianus (assembly GCF_019232065.1). Taxonomy (NCBI): domain Eukaryota; kingdom Metazoa; phylum Chordata; class Aves; order Galliformes; family Phasianidae; genus Centrocercus; species Centrocercus urophasianus. Next base: position 3,872,853 of record NW_024884767.1, on the reverse strand, counting down.
GGCAAAGCATAATTTGAATTGTGGTAGTTGTAGGTTTCCTTTAAATATTTTACTACCTAATAAATACTCCAGCAGCAATGTAGACAAGTTTTAACAGTGTCTTTCTGGTACTATTTGTGCTAATTTATAAGATTTACCACAATTACTATTCCTGAAAGATAAAAAATAGTGAGTTATTTCATGAACACATAAAACAAGGTCTTTGAAAAGATTTAACAGGACTCTTAAAATGAAATATTTGCCTCAGATATAATTTGAGCTGGCTACAAAATTGAAGTGCACTGTCATTCCTGACATTCATAAAAATAAATTATTATGTATTGTTTCCTTCTCCTTGTTTCTGAATACAGATCAGTTTGAAAGAAACTGCATGCTTTCATTCTCTTGTTTCTGCGGCATTAAGGGATTGCTCTGTGCATGAAAAAGAGTGCATCCGTATGAACAGTGGGACATCTGTGAATTTATGTATGCTAAAACAAAAAGATCAATCTTTTTTAATAACTAGAACTTTATAGAAAAAGCATATTCACAAATCTCATTCCTATCTTAAGCTAATTTCCATATATTCATTAGGACATCTGATCTGCGGCCATTTTGGAACATAACATTTATAGAGGATTTTTTTTATTTAATCGAAAGTCAGAGAGCAAATGAGAATTCACAACATTATATAGTCGTGAATATATAATGTATAGTTCAGAGTTAAAAACTTGATTGTAGAGAAATGAGTGACAGAATCTGTTGTTTAATGGAGCAGTATTTGTCAGTTACTGATATTTCACTAGAACTTCCCTTTGATGGTTTAAAAGAGAAAGTTTTTGTGTATCCTTCCCTCACAATGATGTTTTACTACATTTTCAGCTTCATCTATCTGTATAATTAAATATATACAATATACAGTACTTTGATTTTCATCTCATTTAGGCATTCAATAGTGACCATATTAAGACTTGAATTCATAATGGCTCTTGTTTATCACCAGCTATAATTCTGTATTTTACAATTTTCTATTGAGTCTTAGAGAAATATTCAATACTGGGATAAAATTTGGTGTCTTGGAATTCTGTGTATATACATAATTTAAATTTAACTGATCAAAGTTCAGTAGGGAAACAACTTTACTGATGGAAATTTTTAAGTTGGCAGTTTAAAATCACAGGAATGACCACATGCATCAGTACAGATTGTGCACGCGAGGGGATGACTTGCTGGAGCTGAGGCTCACCGGCCTGTAGTTCCCTAGGTCCTCCTTCCTCCTTTTCTTGTAAATGGGAATGATGTTTCCCTTTATCCAGTCCCCAGGTACTTTGGTTGAGAGCCACGACTTTTGAAATATGATAGAGAGTGGCTCAGCAACCATATGAGCCAGCTCTAATCCTGTTACTGCCTTTACCCTCTGCTGAAACAGGGTAGGTGGAAAAAAAAAATACAACAAAAAACCCAAGGAAAGTACCACCAGTTTTTTGTTCAAAAGAGTTAAGTGCTGGGAAGCTGAATATATATGCGGGTGCTCTCTTACTTGCAAAACAGTATGCCTCAGGATGCGTTCTGCCATGTGGGTGGTTGTCGGCTGTTAATTTTTTTGTCACTCTTGACTATCCTGTTGTCATGGCTTTATGATTTTTGGTTATCAGTATTCCACGTCATAACATCATGTAGTGCTCTGGAAGTTAAAGTGTTAATGCTCCAGTTCCGGGCACCTGTCCAGAAGAGAAGAACTACATACCCCAGAGGGCTGTTCACTGTGTTATCATTTCTGCTCAGGGGGAACAGACACAAGGCCTTGATAGGTCATTTGCTAAATTGATTATTCTTTAGGACTATTTCTGAAAATAAGTGTTTTAAGAATTTCTCACTTCATGAAAAATAGTTGAAGGAAATGTAAAACTGTGTTTCTAAAGTCAATTTGAAGTAATGTGAGATTTTCTCCAGTAGTAAAATGATATGGATGTACATAAATTATGAAAATTTATTTAATTATGAAAGTATTCCGAAACATTGCTTTAAAATTATGAATGTGTGCTCCTTAGGTACCTTAACTGTTTTGTTTCTTAGATGTTTATGTGCTTTTCCATCTTTAGTTTAATGTAAAATTAAAATATTGCAGGCATATGTAGTAAGATTTTTGACCTTGAAGTGATAGATGCTCTCAGTGTTAGGTCTTTAGTTGGTTGAGGATTAATGAAGAGTTAAGAACAGATTTCTATCAGACTAAAAGAAAGGCAGAATCTACCTTTAAGTATCTAAAGGGGAGCTACGGAAAGAAGAGTCTTTAGTAGGGTCTGGGGTGGTACAGCAAGGGGGAATGGTTCTGAACTAAAACGGGGAGAGTTTAAGGTTGAATGAAAGGAAAAGGTCTTTAACAGTGAAGGTGATGAGGCTCTGAAACTGGTTGCCCAAAGATGTAGTAGAAGTCCTGTCTGTGGAGATACTCAAGGCCAGGCTGGATGGATCTCAGAGCACCTGATCGAGCAGTAGGTGTCTCTGTTCATTGCAGGGGTGCTGGACTATATGACCTTTAATGGTCCTTTCCAACTCTAAGGGTACCATGATTCTATTCCATGAGATATCTAAATTGGCTAAGAGAAGAATCTGCAGAAATAGAACTATCCAGGAAAAAAGAAAAAAAAAAATCGTGGTTTGAAATGTTCAGCTACAAAATAGTTAAACTTCCTCCTTCTAAAATGTCTTTAAACTATTATAATTGCCCTGTGGATCCCAGCTTTTACGTGTGAAGAAAGGATGAGAAGGTGGAGAATTGTTACTGTCATGGTGTGAGAGTTATTACAAATTAAACTATTGGAAGAGAGTAGTGAATGTTAAAGGTAACAGAGAAGGCATTATCTTTAAATATCCAAATTCTTCATAGCTTGATTTTTTTTAATGTTTGTTTTGCATTTGCATTTCACAGTTCTCAACAAAATTAAGTGTGACTGAATTGATATTTGCAGCATGTTTTCTTTAGCCAGAGGATATTGAATTAACTACAAGGCTAAAGGAAAAAGATATCAAACAGTTATTCTTATTTTATCTTTTTTTTTTCCACCTAGATTTAGCTTTAACAAAACCAGATTTCAGAGAAAGATATAAAGCACTTAAACATCTTGTAAGTATTTCCAGCTGATTTTGTGTTATTCAAATTATGCTTTGCAATTTGATAACTGCAATGTGTTCTTTTCACTAATTCATTAGAATGATGTTCCATTTTTTCTTTACACACTTTTAAAAGCTGTTATTTATGGTTTAAATATTTTCAACATCAGCGCTATGTTTAAGTCTTTATTTTTATAGGCAGCTTTAGTGTCATAGTATGACATTGATAATGTGCATTCCACTAGCTTTTTGCTTCTGGAAATGAAGTTTGAATGACTCAAAAGATAAACAAAAGAATAGAAAATGAGATCAGACACAGCATGAAAAAGTAAGAAGCTTCTTACTTGAAGAAGGCATAATGCATAAAAATGAGGAAATAATGAGGGAAGGATTCCTTGGGCTAAATTGAAGACATCAAAACCATTTGTATGTCAGTTTAATGGCTCCATGACACAAATATCTGTTCTTAAAGATGAGAGAAAAGCAACTGTCTTGAGGGATTGTTCTAATATTTCATCACGTTATTTTGGATCTTTTTTCTTGGTCAAGAGTATATGATACTAACATTTCTGGACATTCTCATTTGTTATATTAAGTGTAAAAAACCTCTGCAATATATATTTTGCTTTGTGATAAGAGTAGGTTGCTTTCAGATTTTATTTAGTGTTTTAGTGAGAGGGATTCTGGAAGAAATTATTTTGTTAGTTACGTGTAGAAAAAAAGAGGAGGAAAAGCAATGGATTTAGAAGTTATCCTCCTCACACTCATCCAAAAAGAACAAGGAATGTGTGCATATTTTATGGAGTGTTGTGTTGCTGATAAATAAAATAATGTTTTACTGAGAGTACTTCCAATGCATAAACATAGAGACTGAAACAGTAATGCTTGTTACCAGTAGTGTTTCTCAGAGAGGGGAGATACTACAAGGGGGGGCAATTACAATTATGCAGAGAAATCTGCTTCCCCAACTCACGGCTGTGGTTTCTTTTTGAAAATTTATTCTTTGTCCGTCTGTAAGAGTGATGGTCCATCCTTGTCTTAAATGTCATAATCCATTTTCTATCTTCTTCATCCAAGTGCACAGAGCACCTACATACCTTTGTTTCATTATGCAGGTGTGTTTCTTTTGTTGGTGTTTGTTTTGTTTCTCCTCCTTTTCTCCTTGAGATATACAGAAGAGTGGCATTGTTGTTAGACAAGGGAAGAGCAAGTGATATCATCTACCCTGATGTTCAGAATCGTTGATACAATCCTACACAACATCTTTGTGTTGGAGAGATGCGGATAGCATGAAGACAATTTGGTGGGTAAGGAATAGGCTGGATGGCTTCATCCAAGGAGTTGTGGTCAATGGCTCAGTGACCAGGTGGAGACCTATAATGAGTGATGTCCCTCAGGGTTCAGGGCCAGACTGAATGAGGCCCTTGGCATCCTGGTCTATTGGAAAGTGTCTTGCCCCTGGTAGGGATTTGGAATGAGATGATCTGTAAGATCATTTCCAACACTAGCAATTCTGTGATTCTATGGAGGCAGACATAGTAGAACCAGAGTATGAAATTGATTTTATGCAGAGCTGCCACACTAGCAAGGGTGAATGCGGGGCAGCAGCAGTTTAAGGAAACTGAACATAACAAATTTCTGCTTTGCAGAGCAAGATGCCAGGACCACATCCAGGCAACTTTTGCAGATCTCCAAGGAGACACTGTGGCCTGTCAGGGCAGCTTGTGCTGGTGCTCCGTCAACTGCTCAGCACAGAAGTGCTTCCTGATAGTCAAAGGGAACCTTCTGTGGTCCAGTTTGTGCCCATAGCCTTAGCCTCTCTCTATCCAAGACAGCCAGCACGGCTTCACCAAAGGAAGGTCATGCCTAACTCATCTTGTGGCCTTCTATGATGGAGTGACGGCATTGGTGGACGAAGGGAAGGCGACTGATGTCATTTACCTGGACCTGAGCAAGGCCTTTAACATGGTCCCCCACCACATCCTCATCTCCAAATTGGAGGGAAGTGGATTTGATGGGTGGACGACCCGATGGGTAAGAAACTGGTTGAAAGGCCGCAGACAGAGGGTGGTGGTCAATGGCTCTATGTCCAGGTGGAGGCCGGTAACAAGTGGTGTCCCCCAAGGGTCTGTCTTGGGACCGGTGCTCTTTAACATCTTTAT
>NW_024884767.1:3776984-3811174 GCF_019232065.1 Centrocercus urophasianus | reverse complement strand
TGACTCAGAGTCCCAGAAATCCTGTGCAGCTGTGAGCTATGCAGAGTGCCAGAAGTGTGCAGCTGACGTACCAAAGGGTTGTGCTGTTGGAGTGCATCAAAGCAACTGTCAGCTGGATTGGGCTACTAGACTGGAGTTCCACAGGACTGGCAACATAATGGTGAATTATCTTTGACTTGGTGGGCACATGAATCAGCTAGGAAGAGATACAAAATAGAGATGGACTCAGGACTGAGAAGCGGACATGAGCATGGGTGGTATTGCATAGATTATCCATAAGTGTGTGTCGTGGTTCTATGACTTTTGTTATCGGTATTCCACATCATTACATCATGTAGTGCACTGGGAGTTAAAGAGTTAATGCTGCAGTTCTGTGGATTGTTGATAGTTCTGTTTCCTTGTCTCAGAAGAGAAGAAACATACGACAGCTCCAGATTTCACTGTTTCTGTTTTAATTGAATCATGGAATCATAGAATAGCTCGGGTTGGCCTGACACTTGTCCCTGTTGAAACTTATACAGTTAACCTTGGCCCATGGATCCAGTCTATCCAGATCTCTCTGTAGTGCCTTTCTCCCCTCAGGCAGATCAGCACTCCCTCCCAACTTCGTGTCATCTGCAGACTTACTGAGGGTAAGTCAATCCCCTCATCAAGATAGTTTATAATGATGTTAAATAGAAGCGGTCGCAGTACCAAGCCCTGGGGGACACTGCTTGTGAGCAACTGCCAACTGGATTTAACTCCACTGACCACAACTCTTTGGGCCTGCCATCCAGCCAGGGTTTCACCCAGTGGAGTATACACCCATCCAAACTGTGGGCAGCCAGCTTCTCCACGAGAATGTTGTGGGGGACAGTGTCAAAGGCTTTACTGAAGTCCAGGTAGACCACATTGACAGCCTTACCTTTATCCACTAAGCTGGTCACCTTTTCATAGAATGAAATCTGGTTTGTCAGACAGGATCTACCATTCGTAAACCCATTGCTTATTGGACCTGATCCCCTGGTTGACCTTTAATTGATCCAGGATGGTTACTGAGATTATCTGTTCCATGAGTTTCCCTGACACCAAGGTGAGACTGATAGTTCTGTTGTTTCTGGGATCATTTTTTCTGGCCCTTTTTGAAGGTGGGCATCACATTTGCCAATTTCCAGTCCACTGGGACAATCTTGATGAGCCAGGACTGTTGAAGGATGATGGAGAGTGGCTTGGCAACCACATACGCCAACTCCCTCAGCACTCTAGGATGAAATCCATCTGGCCCTATGGGCTTGTAAGCATCCAGCTTTCAGAGCAGGTCCAAACCATCCAATCATGGATTATGCAGGGCTATTCTGTTTGCAATCCCTATCTGCCAGTGCAGGGGGAAGTGTTCCCGGGTAATAGTCTTACTATCAAAGCATGAGGCAAACAAGGCATTAAGCACCTCAGCCTTATGCTAATCCTTGGTCACCAAGTTGCCCTTGGTGTCCAACAAGGGACGGAGATTCTACATAGCCATCTTCTTACTGTTGATTCATTTATTGAAATATTAATTGTTGTCCTTCACCTTTGTGTCCAAGTTCTGTTGTAGTCGGGCCTTGGCCTTTCTAATTTTCTCTGTACAGCTTCACTAAATACTTGCAATCGTTATAAGTTGCTTGCCTAGTCATCCAAAGACCATAAACTTTCCTTTTGTTCCTGAGTTCCAGCTAAAGGTCTCTGTTCAGCCAGAAAGGCATCCTTGCTGGTTGGCTTGTCTTTCATGACTTGGGGATGGTCAGGCCTGGCAACTTTAAAATAATTTCCTTAAAGTATTCCCAGCCTTCCTGGGCTCTCATGCCCTCCAGAAATACCTCCCATGGGACTCTCTCAACCATGGTCTGAAAGTGACCGAAGTCTGCCCTTCAGATGTCCAGAATTGCTGACTCCTCTCCATGGTTCAACACGAGAAATCCTGCATCTTGTAATCACTTTGCCCTAGACAAATTCCAATCTTTATATCCCCCACAAGATCTTCTCTGTTGACAAGCAGCAGGTTCAGGATTTTTCTTCCCCTTGTAGGCTCCTTCAGCTGTGTCAGGAAGTTGTCTCCTACACACTCTGGGAACCTCTGGGGCTGTTCCCCTTCTGCTGTATTATAATTCCAGAAGATGTCTGGGAAGCTGAAGTCATCCACAAGAACAAGGGCTTTACACACTTTTCTTTCATGGAGTAAATGCAGAAGTGCATCTGTTGTGCTTTTCTTCACCCTGAAAGCTGAAATGCTTTTTAAGTGTTTGGGGATGTGAGCCCACACACAGCATTAGTCTAGTTATATGATTTGCATGGGCTAAGTTGAGGTTATTTGTTTAACTTTTGTATTTACTCAAATGCTTTATTCTTTGTCTTTATTTTACTTTGTTCTATTTAATTACCCCCCTTTATTTTTTCTGACTATAGGAAGGAGCTTGGGAGTCTATTCACTAGAGCTGTAACTAAAAGGAATGCTCTAGCTAGTCTTTCTATAAAGTTTAAAGAAAGCCACACAAATCTCAGTTCCTCTCTAGGGGATTTTTTCATGATTTTTTTCAATTTCTAAATACATCTTTGGCTTGCAGTTAGAGCATTCCACTGCAGAATGCCCAGGGAAAGTTGTAAAAAAACAAGTCTGAACATGCTGCAGGATGCTCATCTCCTTCAGTATTAGAAGTTTGCCATGTAGATGTCTACCTGAGTCTGTGTCAGAGGAGAAAAGGCGGCACCTGATCTATTTCTTGGTTGTCTGCTTCAGATGCTAGAAATACTTCCCTCCTCCACACAAGAGTTTGGAGGATTAGATGTAAGTTTTCTGAAGATCTGTATTTGATTAGATGAGTCCTGTATTTTCCATCTCTTCCTCAGGAGATTTGAGGCTGAGTACTACGTATTCAAATCTGTTAGGATTTTGGATGTGTTATAATGCTTAAGCTCTCATATAATGTGGTAATGAATAACCTAAAGAACACAACAAAATTTGTGATGATTGTGATAGGCTTTATATAAATAATAACTGGATACAGACAGTGCTCTGATGGATTTGGGTTACGTTTACAGTTGTCTTTATTGTGCCATTTGATTGGCAAAGGAAAGGAAGCAGGTCATTTGTAAATACCTACACAAAATTTGAACACTTGTGATCTGTTTACAGCGTATGTGCTGATTGAGTGTGATTGCAGGAATAGATGGCTTGAGTACCTCCACAAAATAACAAACATGCATTTGTTGTTCACAAAACATTTCAGGTGTCATACAAGGAACTGGCACAACAGCATTTTGAAAAGTGGTTTGTATCATTTTAAAAGCTGACTGAATTGTTCATCAGTAAGAATTTCTGCCTGAACTTGTGCTTTTCTTCTTACAAATTATTAGTAATTAATTATAGCACTTAACTAACTTTGGAAAAATTCCACAGTGCATAGTAAATAATTTAAAAGGGACTTTTCTTTTTGGTTATACTTAATATTATTTTACAGCAATTTTTTCTTTTCATTGTTGGCTAGTACAGTTTAGGTTCCTTATGTTCAGATTGTTGTGGACAGCCTTAGAATATTTGGGAAAAAAACAAAACAAAACAAAACAAAAACAGGCAAACAAAATAAAGGACATAATTTCTATTTGAAAGACTTATTTTGAAATAGAATCTGTAGCTGCTATGATGTAATTTCCAGTTATTTTGTAGAATAACTTTTATGCTGTAGTCTGTTGTCATCAGTTGTTCTTTTTTTTCATTGGGTTTATTTCTTCATTTGTAATATAATATTTTTGTTATATCACAAGCATATAATATTGAAGGGCTATAATCAAGTGAACTTCAACAGTATTGAAACCCTTACTTAGAGGTGTTTTGCAAAATTCTGTCAATTGTATAAGTCCTATAAAAGCAAAGAAATTCACTGCAAAATAAGACAAATAAATCTTTGTTTTTGGAAACTTCTAGAGATACAGCCAGCCTTTATTGTTGTGATGCATTAGTTGTGCTCCTTTTTTGATTGGGATGGACATGACTTCCTTTATGCTTCGTCATGCTAGTTCTGGATTCTTGGCTTCTTACACTCCAGTGTTGTGGCAGTGGCTGTTTATCACCATTGCTCACAAGCAATTAACTTGGACTAGAAATAGGGAGAGGACAGAGCCAGGACAGCTGTCCTGACATGGCTAAAGAGTCTATGATTCTGTGAAAGGAATGTTCTACCTTGTGTAATGTTGTTCCCAGCAATAGATGCTGAGGGAGAGAAGCTCTGCTTCCCATGAAGGACATGTGGTAACAGCCTCAGGTTACACCACGGGGGATCTGTAGGTCAGATGCCAGAAAGAACTTCATTGAAAGGGTAGTTAGGCCTTGGGATAAGCTACCTGTCCAGTTGGTAGAACTGCAATCCCTGGAGGTGTTTGAGACATAGGTCATGGTTTAATGGCGGACTTATCATAAAATTACAGAATGGCTTGGGTTGTAAGGGACCTTGAAGATCATGTAGTTGGAATACCACAATACCTCTGCTCTGGGCAGGAATGTCTCCCTCCAGATCAGGCTGCCCAGGGCCCTTCAACCTGGCTGTGAACATTTTAGGGATGGGGCATCCGTTGCTTCACCGGGCAGCCTGTGCCATGGCCTCACCAACCTCTGAGTAAAGAATTTCTTCCTAACATCTTGTCAGAGAGTTATCTCTACATCTGTCTGTGTCCGTGATGGGGGGACAGCAGGCCCACTGTGCCTAAAAGAAAAAAAAAAAAGGGGATTGGGGGTGGTGCCAGTGATTTGTGGGCCGGTTCGGCTCTGTTCTGTGACAAATGGGGCAGGGGACCCATGGACCCACACCCTAGGAAAGGGGGAAAGGGAAAAAAGAGGAAAGGGTAGGGAGATGGCCCTAAAAACAAAACAGTGGCAACAATCTAAGGAGGAAAGTTATTTTACTAAATATGATATCAGAATGTAAGATAGCACAATATGATACAATATAATTGGAACTGAGTCTAATAAATCAAATAAAATGAGTGTATGAAATCGAGGACCTTACTTTGAATTGAAGGTGAAACGGTTGGGGAGCACATCTAACACAGCCAGGCAGCGAGAAAGAGGCGGTCGTGTGACTTTGAGAGGAGTTTTATCTTTCCCTCTGGATGCAAAGTCCGCTGGGGTATGTGATTCTTCTGCTCTTCTGAGAACCAGGTACCTGGAAAATCAGCAGTCAATGGAAGTGGGGCATTAACTCTTTAACTCCCCATGTTTTACATGACGTTATGATGTGAAATACTGATAACAAAAATGATAAAGCCATGACACTTCTGGGACTGCTAGGTGGTGGTAGAACCTAATGATCTTATGGGTCTTTTCCAACCTAGATAGTTCTGTCATTCTAAGTGGCTAAAAATCTGCCAGTTCATGATCAGTAGTGAATACATTCTTTCTTTGCTTCGGTTCTGCAAGCAGTTTTTACTTTGCCTACTGAACTCTCTGTGTCTCAATCCACAATTTTTCTTGCTCTCTATTTTCTGCACATCCAGCAGGGAGGAGGAATGAGTGAGCAGCTCTGTGGATGTCTTTGCAGGGATCAGTGCACAACATAGACATATTTGCGTGGAATTAAGTTTCTTTTTTAAGGCTAACCATCTAATAAAAAGCAAAGTTCAATTGTGAAGAATATCTTAGAACTCTGTTTTATTTTGATATTTTCCTTATTATTTTTTATTTCACTGGAATGAGTAGTGCCATCAGTGTAGAAAATGCTTTAGTACAGCATTGTTCTGAGAACTGTTTTCTAAGCAGATCATTAAAAAAACATGAGAAATTGCATGTCAGATTAAACAGGGAAATTATAAGGTAATTTAAACCGTACCTTTTACTGATAAATAAGCAAGCTGCTTTCTTCTTACAGAAGGATGTTTCTCATTATCCCTCTTACAAGAAACATTTCAGAAATATTTCCAAAAGATAAAAAATATATATATATATCCGTGCATGTTCTTTATCATAAGCCTCTCAGTAAAGCTTGCAATTAGTCTCCATGTGCACACTGAACTCTGATGAAGAATCATAAGCAAAGATAATTAACTAGGAGAGCAGCGCAGTGAACCAGGAACAGCAACAGGTTGGAAGGCTGCATCAGGTTGGAAGGTCATACTTGCATAGCTCAGTGAGAGACTCAGGAATTGTTGTTGAAAATATATGGCTGTGGAGACATTCTTCAGTATACAGAAGGGTTCCTTTTTTTTTTTTTTCAGCCAGTAGAGAGAATTACTCTCATGATTCCTCTCGTATTCAGTGAGGGGGAAGATTCTGGACTTTTCTTGGTCTTTCTAAAACTGAGGCCTTTAAAATCAAGTAGTTCTTACCAGGAGTTTCTGATTTCTGTGTCTCATGGCATCAGTAGCATATTGCAAACTGCGCATGGCATATGGGAAGAAGTTGTGGTGTCTCCTTCTCTACAGATATTTAAGACCCACCTGGATGCTTTCCTGTACAACCTGTTGTAGGGAACCTACTGAAGAAGGGAGTTAAGCTTGATGGTTCCCAGGGGTCCCTTCCAACCTCTATGATTCTGTGATCTACAAGAATTGTAGGCCTTCCTCAATGTGATAAATACAGAAAAAAAAACTGCCCAAGGTCTTATAAAGTGTTACTGAATGGTTTGTTGCTTGAGTCTAATTGTGAGTGTAATTTGAGAACAAGGGACACCTGTTGTTGTTAATAGAAGAGTAAATCCTGTTGGTTTGGTGCCTCTTTTGAAGTGCTTTAGTGGGTAAGGAAAGTCTTTAGATGTTCTCTCCTCTTGTTCAACATATATCAACTGCAGTGCCATGAGCACTTCTGCTAAATGGAGCAAAGTTTCTGCACAGTCTGAAATAATAAAACTGTTATACTTCTCTGCAGATCTGTATATTCACTATGTACACATCTCTGTCTGATCTAGATGTCAAAAATTTCTTCAGTAGAGAGACAACACTTCTGAAGTTCAAGTCTTGTTATGAAATTATTCATAGAGACAGATTCATGGGTCACATCTCCCTGCTAACTGTGCAGTGGCACTAAGTGATATGGTCAAGTTTCTTCATTCTGGGAGGTGGAGATATATTGCACCCCTGTCTGTATTTTTCAGTCCAGTAATTTCTTCATGTTATCAACTTTGTCCAGTCTTTTAGGTTATATGGACCCTACCTGTTATCTTACCTATTTTGCAGTTACTTGCGATCCATTTTTTTCAGTTTTCTAAGTTCATATTATCATACTTTTTTTTGAACTAGGTGCTTAATTTTAGATATCTGTATTCAGAAATGATAGCTAACACTCAGAGAAAACCAATAGTAGCTCTGAAGCTTTCCCTAACCCACACCACCTCTCCCTGGCAAACTTCCCTATTTCCTTCACCAGACTTTGCAGGGTCAGGCTGCTTAAGGTCAAAGAGATGCTGCTTTTTTAAGGCCATATTACCTGGCTGTCAGAGATATTCTTGTTTGTTGTCTTGGACAAAAGAAAGCTAAAGAGGTATTTAATGGGAAAGGCTTTTGCTGCTGATGAGATAGATGTTAACGTGAGCAATGTACAGTAAGCTATTTCCTTCACCATCACAAACTGCATTAGATGCATAATCTAAGAGCAGTGCTTTGCTTTGACGGGAAATAGGAGCAGTGTCACACTAAGGGGATAGGAAGAAGGTTAGAGCTTGTAGAAGCAAATAACCTTTATTTCACTGGTTCAGGTTTTTATCAACCTGACGTTTTTAAAACTTTTCCATGCACTTGTACGCTTATGCATTTTTCTTTAACATAAATTTTATTTCATTTTACAAAAAAGTAATCAGGAACCTGAAATGTAAAGGGCTGAGTAACAATGAATACAATCAATGGTACTGTTGATTTCCCTTGGCACAGTGAGCAAACTGCGTACAATATATGAAAGGTGGCTGCAGAAGAGAGTAAGTTAATCAGGTGTAACATTGTCCTGTTCTGTTTCTGAACAGTGAACTTTTTGCCTTCAGTAAGATTTTCCCAGAATCCGTAATTTGAATTTAACTATGTTCTGTAAATGTCTGTATTTGGAAACTTCAGATAGTTATTAAGAAAAGAATATATGTATGAATGGTTTTTCTCTCTTTGAATTTTGTGTGTGACTGTTCTTTATGTTCATAATTTTGATGTGAAAATGGTACTGGCTGTATCTTTCCTTCTGTCCGTACATCTCAAATTCAGTTCTTGAACTAGCTAGTGCTTCTGTTTTTTTCACTTTGGTATTTCTTATGCTATCCAATTAAGCAGCCAGTGGGTGATATTTTAATATTTGTTGTTGTTAACACTGACTTTTCTTTATAATCTAATGACAAAACAGTCATTTAAGAAACGCATACCAAATTTATTAGAAAGTTGTCCAGTTCCACTACAGTTGGATTACTTGCATGAATTAGGATCCTTATGTATGAAAAGCTGGAGAATCTAGCAAAAGCACCAAAACAGAAAGCTTATGCAATGTAGCATCTATCAATGGATGAGCCTAGGAAGCTGTGTTGTTGTGCTATGTCTGCTTCTATGATTGTTTAGTTTTCTGGCTGTGTATTTGTAACTGTTGGTGTCTCTATTTACATAAATAGGCCATTCTGGAATGAATTTGAAACCTACTGAAATATTACAATTATCTCATATCTTGGATCATAAGCTCCAAGATAATTCAAAGATAGGGAAATAAATTCACAATCTCTAGGCTGCATTTATTCATCTAATATAACATCTGCCATCAAAGTTTTCATGTGTGGCTGTATGGGAACTGCTGAGTCACGGCCTGAACCTCTGATTGATCACCTGAGGTGAGCCTTGAGTCAGCCAGAGGAGCACAGGTGAAGGCAATTCACCTGTGCTGCCGGAAGGGGTGGAGCCTGGCTCCACCCCTCCTGGACCTATTTAAGAGCTGGCTACCAGAGGGGAAGGATCTCTTCTGGAGATCCCCTCTTTGGTATCTTCTGGTGAGCTCAACCTAAGGGTAAGCTCTTCCACTTATTCTCTTTTGTGATCGTTGTCTGCTTTGCCTTACTCTCATTGATTGTACTGCGATTGTAACATCTTGGTTATACAAAATTATAACATCTTGGTTATACACTTGGCGAGCCAGGCAGGCTGAATATACTGAAATTAACATCATGTCTTTTCTGTGGAATTTCTATAAATGGGTCAAGGGGGAGAACAATACTCCTCTAGAGAAAATGATTCCAGGGCAGATCCCAGGATTTGAGGGATCACCCTATTATGAATTAGCTGCCATCATTGAAAAATGGGGTCCCTTACGCGTTATGGGCAATATCTCCCCATATCGCATGGCGGACTATTTTCAAGGACTTGGCAAGGATGTCTTCACTACCAAAGAAAGACAACTGGCTGCCTCCATGGTGGCATGGCCATTATTAACTGCTTTAAATAATGCGGACTTAAGAAATAATACTTTAGAAACTGAAAATCAGCTTTTGAAAGACCGCATTGAAAAGCTGGAGCACGAACTTGGCGTTTTAACAGGGAAGAAGCCAATTCTACATCTTCCCATAGGCCAAATTCGTAACATTTCAATAAATGATGACCAGACTCCTGAATCAACAGACTTGGTTGATCAGGAGAACAAGAAATCCAAATCAGATCTTGAATGTCCAATTCTAACTGATCCACTGGAAGTCCGTCCTGTTGTAACCCAAAAAACAAAAAAAGTACAGGACAGACCGGCAGGGGTGCCGCCTGATCAATGGCCCCCTGCCCAGACTCATCTACATGTTACAGCTCGGCCATACACAGCAACAGAATTAATGGACTTAGTACAACGATTTCGGCAGAAGCCTAGAGAAAGTGTGCCGGCTTGGTTATTGAGATTGTGGGATTCTGGGGCAGAAAGTGTCTTGGTGAATGGCCCAGAAATAGCTAAGTTGGCCACCATGACCGTCCATCCTGCTCTCAGACAGAGGTTATACGTAGGCAATCAATATCGTGATGAAAACCATTCCATACTAGAATGGTTAATGGCAGCCTGCCGTATGGTATGGCCGAATAAATCAGACATACCGTTACATACAGGTATGTGGTCCTCCATGGAAGACCTTCAAAACTATATCCGTGAACTGGGTGTAAGAGAGGCCATCTACGAAGATACATTTGATGGCCCTGATATGGTTAAATTTTCAGCAGGGATGAGAGATTTAATTCTACAGCAAGCTCCCTCCCATCTGTACGGCACCCTAGTTTCCATATTAAATCCCCTTGTAGCATCAGAAGCCGTAGTCCAGCAGGCTGCCCAGTTAGTTGCCGACCTGGGAGAAACAGAATGCCTGCGGACTAGGCGCAATATTCGGTTTTTGGAGGAAGCAGAGGTCCTGCCGGTAAATAAAACCAAAATGCTGGCTACTCGAGCTCCTCCATCGGGACCCATAAGGGTATCCCGAAAACAAATGTTTAATGATTTAATTCGGGCTGGGGTCCAATTTGCTAAGATCGACCGCCAGCCCAACCATGTCCTTCTCCAGCTCTGGAGACAACTAAAGGACAATCAAAAATTCCAGAGCTACCCTAAGAAATCAAGGGTACGAGCTATAGAGAGGGTTCCAACAACAACATGGAACCTAGAAGATTTTATTATTCCAAACAGGAAAAAGAAGCCACCTCAGGTGTCTCGGGCCACAATGCCTGAGCCGTCAGAAGCAAAAGAACTGGCCCTAGCACAATTCATGCAGTGACAAGGGATGTTAGTCCCCGTAGGGCCTCCAGACGGGACCGGAGGCCCTATGTAGAATTAACGATTTATTGGTCCCGAAAAAATATTCAGAGAGTTATGGCATTAGTAGACACAGGAGCAGAAACATCAATTATCTATGGAGATCCGGGAAAATTTGATGGCGACAGAGTGATGATTGGTGGTTTTGGGGGACAGACTATTCCTGTCACCCAAACATGGTTAAAATTGGGGGTTGGGCGTCTCCCACCCCGGGAGTACAAGGTGTCTATTGCCCCAGTCCAAGAATACATCCTGGGCATAGACATTCTATGGGGTCTGGCTCTCCAAACAACTGTGGGAGAGTTCAGACTTCGACAAAGATGTATCAGTATCCGGGCGGTGCAGGCAATACTAAGAGGCCATGCGAAACATGAGCCTGTTTGCCTGCCGAAACCGCGCCGGATTACTAATGTTAGACAGTATAGACTCCCGGGTGGGCAAGATGAAATATCGAGAACGGTGCAGGAATTTGAAAAAGTGGGCATTATAAGACCTGCACACAGCCCATATAACTCCCCCATATGGCCAGTGCGAAAGTCGGATGGCACATGGAGGATGACAGTAGATTACAAAGAATTAAATAAGGTCACGCCGCCTATTCATGCGGCCGTACCCAATATTGCCTCCCTAATGGACACATTGAGTAGGGAGATAAAAACCTATCATTGTGTCCTAGATCTAGCAAATGCATTCTTCAGTATCCCAATTGCTGAGGAATCGCAAGATCAGTTTGCGTTTACGTGGGGAGGCAGGCAGTGGACCTTTCAGGTCCTGCCACAGGGGTACGTGCATTCACCAACGTATTGTCACAATCTAGTGGCGCGTGACCTGGCTGACTGGAGAAAACCTGATGATGTTAACCTATATCATTATATTGATGATCTCCAATTGACAGCCGACTCACTGGAGGCAGTAGGACAGGCAGCAGATTCATTAACTGCCTATTTACAACAAAGGGGATGGGCTATAAATCCCCAAAAGGTGCAAGGTCCAGGCCTGTCCGTAAAATTCCTGGGGCTGGTTTGGTCAGGAAAGACCAAAGTGCTACCCAGTGCTGTTATAGATAAGGTTCAGGCGTTCCCAGTCCCTACAACATCAAAGCAGCTGCAAGAGTTTCTAGGTATATTGGGTTATTGGCGTTCCTTTATACCTCACCTAGCGCAACTGCTAAGGCCACTATACAGACTCACAAAAAAGGGGCAGCTATGGGACTGGGGGAAAACCGAACAGGATGCTTTCCAACAAGCAAAACTGGCAGTTAAACAAGCTCAGGCATTGGGTATATTTGATCCTACCCTCCCAGCCGAGTTGGACGTTCATGTTACTCAAGACGGCTTCGGTTGGGGCCTGTGGCAACGCCAGAGTTCTGTTCGGACCCCCATTGGTTTCTGGTCTCAGGTTTGGCACGGAGCAGAAGAAAGATACAGCATGATTGAAAAACAGTTATTGGCTGCCTATTCGGTATTACAGGCAGTAGAGCCAATAACTCAAACAGCTGCAGTTATAGTCAAGACGACTCTGCCAATTCAGGGGTGGGTGAAAGATCTGACCCACCTTCCTAAGACAGGGGTGGCCCAAGCACAAACAGTGGCACGGTGGGTCGCCTATCTCAGCCCAAGGAGCAGTCTGTCTTCATCACCCTTGAAAGAAGAACTGCAGAAGATCTTAAGCCCAGTTACGTATCACAGTGATGCACCAAAAGAAATACTGGTCGCTCCACCAGAGAAGAGTCCCGTTCAGGAGGGAAAATATCCTATCCCTGAAGATGCCTGGTACACAGATGGGTCCAGCAAGGGCAACCCGAGCAAGCGGAGAGCGATAGCGTACCATCCTTCCACCGAGACAACCTGGTTTGATGAGGGGGATGGTCAGAGCAGCCAATGGGCAGAACTGCGAGCCGTGTGGATGGTTATAACCAAGGAACCCGGTGATGGTATCCTGAACATCTGCACAGATAGTTGGGCTGTGTACCGGGGGCTCACTCTTTGGATTGCACAGTGGGCCACCCAGGAATGGACTATCCGCGCCCGACCGATCTGGGGCAAAGACATGTGGTTAGATATATGGAATATGGTCAAACACAGGACTGTACGTGTCTACCATGTTTCTGGTCATCAGCCCCTACAGTCACCGGGAAACGATGAAGCCGACACACTGGCCCGAGTTCGATGGATTGAGAATTCGCCATCTGAGAACATCGCCTGCTGGTTACATCAGAAGCTATGGCATGCTGGACAAAAGACAATGTGGGCAGCTGCTAAAGCATGGGGACTGCCCATACAACTATCTGATATTGTCCAGGCATGCCAGGATTGCGACGCTTGCTCCAAGATAAGACCGAGATCGTTGCCCGAAACAACAGCCCATCTTGCTAGAGGACACAATCCTCTCCAGCGATGGCAGGTCGATTACATCGGGCCCCTTCCTCGTTCCGAAGGGGCAAGATATGCCCTGACCTGTGTCGACACTGCAAGTGGGCTACTGCAGGCCTATCCAGTACCGAAAGCAAACCAGGCATATACCATCAAGGCACTTACTAAACTGATGTCTGCCTACGGGACACCTCAAGTCATCGAGAGCGACCAAGGGACTCATTTTACTGGTGCAACGATACAGCGCTGGGCAGAAGAAAATAACATCGAATGGCGATTTCACCTGCCATATAATCCAACGGGGGCAGGCCTCATCGAACGATATAATGGTATTCTTAAGGCTGCCCTGAAGACAGACTCCCAGTCCTTGCAGGGGTGGACAAAAAGACTGTATGAAACCCTGCGGGACCTGAATGAAAGACCTCGAGATGGCAGACCCAGTGCCCTGAGAATGTTGCAGACGACATGGGCCACCCCGCTTAGGATCCAAATTACGGGCACTGATCATCAGGTAAGACCCCAGATTGGTAATGAAAATAATCTTCTGCTCCCTGCCCCTGAAAACTTAGAGCCAGGAACCCATAAAATAAAATGGCCCTGGAAGGTGCAGGTAGGACCCAAGTGGTGTGGCCTACTTGCACCTTGGGGGAGACTATTGGAGGTGGGAGGCTCAGTAGTCCCTCCAGTAATAGGTACATGGCCTACTGATATTGTGGTCAACACTCCGATCTTTATTGCTAAAGGGACCCCCATCATGTCCCTGTGGCAGATCAGGGCACCTCCTTTGGTGCCTAGTGTCATTATGCAGCCGCAGACATCTGGCCAG
Source organism: Centrocercus urophasianus (assembly GCF_019232065.1). Taxonomy (NCBI): domain Eukaryota; kingdom Metazoa; phylum Chordata; class Aves; order Galliformes; family Phasianidae; genus Centrocercus; species Centrocercus urophasianus. The sequence goes on along the minus strand of NW_024884767.1, from coordinate 3,797,244 downwards.
AAGGTGTGGTACAGGCAGCCAGGACGTGCCCCTGTACAAGCAGGAGTGTTGACCCAGGATAGAAATACGGCCTGTATCTTGCCCTGGAGAGCAGACCTTCCCCTCTTGGTACCTCTGAAACATCAGCACTAGTCCCCATGAGTCTGTGAGCCTTCAGGATCACCAGAAGGAACAAAATGCCATCATGCGTTCCAGTGTTGCTGACAGATCACGTACAACACCCGGTGATGGCCTGCATGGGACTGATGGAACATAGAATGGACTTGCACCTCAGGACCTCATGCCTCCAGTCACATCATCGAGCACTGGCCCATAGAAGAATATAGACATCCACTAATCATCACTTGTCTTGAACTGTACCAACATACGTCGCGATAAAATTGTATAAGCGTCGCGATATAGCGGATCTCTGTATTAGGGAAAGCTTACCCTTTGTTAACCTGATCATTGGTTCACGCCGTGAAGGGGTGGAGTGTATGGGAACTGCTGAGTCACGGCCTGAACCTCTGATTGATCACCTGAGGTGAGCCTTGAGTCAGCCACAGGAGCACAGGTGAAGGCAATTCACCTGTGCTGCCGGAAGGGGTGGAGCCTGGCTCCACCCCTCCTGGACCTATTTAAGAGCTGGCTACCAGAGGGGAAGGATCTCTTCTGGAGATCCCCTCTTTGGTATCTTCTGGTGAGCTCAACCTAAGGGTAAGCTCTTCCACTTATTCTCTTTTGTGATCGTTGTCTGCTTTGCCTTACTCTCATTGATTGTATTGCGATTGTAACATCTTGGTTATACAAAATTATAACATCTTGGTTATACAGTGGCTTTCTCTTCTGTACCTGAAAAAACAAGGAATATTTTGATTCACATTAACATCACAGCAGTGCTTTCTTTTTTCTTTTCTTTTTTTTTTTTTTTTTTTGAGAATTAATGTTAGGCTGATCAGAATAAGAAATGAGAGCACTTGAGTTTGATACATTAAATTACACGCCATATTTCATTTTTTTTTTTCAGAAGCTAGCTTGTACAGAACCATGAATCTAAACTGCAAAGAAAAAAATCATGTATTTTGCTGTTGTTAACAAATTAGTTGTGTAACTTTTTTGACAAATAATTTTCTGGTAACATGTGCCAAAAATAATGCTTTTCATAGATAAGGGTGCATGAGAAAGTCAGATATTTTTTGTACTAGGATATTCAATTTGCTGAAATCATTGTGTATTATCTGTTCAAACTTAGTACGGAAAATAAAGGATGAAGTATTGTCATTTCACTGTGAATCAGAATAACACAATTTTGTGCCAATTTTTATTATCTTTTCCCCTGAGAAGTAATGATTTCAAAGATGTTCACAGAAACAGTGGTGGATTTACCTTGTAGACATTTTATATTACCTTTCCATCAAGAGCAGAGTTACTTACGCTGATCAAAATTCTTTCTGAATACAACACAGTCTTAAACGTGTGCCTGCTAATGTTCTTCTGAGGTAAGTTTCTTCTCATCAGTTCCCCCCTGATAATAATCTTGTGTGTATGAAATTACAAGCTGTGAGAAATAAAAATGAGGATCTACTAGAGTTTTTATTTTATATTCTCGTATTTTAATTGTTTCATTTTGCAGAAGTTGAGAAATGCTAAAAGGGAAGTTTGTTGACGGAAATTTTTTTACTGAGAGAGGTTCTGGAACAGGGTACCCAGAGAAGCTGCAGATGCTCCATCTCTGGATGTGGTTAAGGCCACGTTGGATAGGGCCCTGGGCAATCTGATCTCGGTCTGGATCTAGCAGCTGTCAGCCCTGACTGTGGCATGGGAGTTGGAACTTGGTGATCCTTGGGGACCCTTCCAACCCAAGCCATTCTATGATTATGATTCCATGAAAAGAAATTGTAGAGAAACTTAGCTTTTGTAGGGCAAAACATTCAGGTGCAAGAGTAGGTTTGTGAACAAGAAGGCTACTCATCAGATTTCTAAAGATTCAAGAATTGCTGTGACTTTCCCATTGGCGTATACCTGTGGAGTGAGCCTATGTAAAAACTGTAGTATAGCTGTGCAAATCCTATTCCAAAGCCCAAATGTCTCACTGATAATCAGATGCACTCGTGTACCTCTCTCATCAATGATTTTTATGTTTTTCAGTCAACTAGAGGTTTTTGGTTTTGCTTACTGATCCCACTCAGAGAGCTAAGGATGTCAAATGAATCTCGTGTAGCAAGCAGTTAAGTTACATATATTGAATAAGATTTAAAAGTGAAAGGGTCCAGAGCTGAGTAGTTGCTAATCTCCTTGTTTAAGACTGATGAGTTCAGGAGTCTGATCCTGTGCCCTTGTTTGTTAGATGTAGTCTCTTGATACAGTTAATGAACTGAATTTCTGGCTCAGGTTAGGGTTTGAATGGAGAACACACTGTTACTTCCTTAAATTAAATTGTGCTTTCTGCATTACTTTCTTTGCTGGACCAGTGACCTTACTTACAATACAAACAATTTGACTATATTACTTGTAGTTTATTCTAACTTAAAAGATCACATTAAATAAGATAACTGAGATAATGTGCATTGCTGCAGCTTCATTTTTTCCTCACCTTTTGGCTGTGTAATACCTAAAGTTCTTATGAGTCTTACAAGGAATACAGAACTGCAGGGTTCCCCCCAAAGCCAGTGGACCTTTAAAGCTTGCTTTAATTATTTATGCTAATAGTGCTGTTTGCTTTTTCTTTTGTTTCCAAGAGATTAGATTTAGTGCCTCAGAATTGATAAATCAAAAATCAATTGGCATCTCCTGCTACAGTATGTTAAAGTAAAGTAAAAGCTGAGATAAGAAGGAGCCCAGCCCAAATTTTATGTATACCAGATCAAGAAAATAGCTGGGGAATTTTTTCTTCAGGGGAAGAAAAAATAAAAAAATAATAAAATAATAAAAAAAAATTTCCACCTGCCGAGCTGGATGCACAGCTATGAATGGTAATATAACTTGTTTTCTGCTGCCATGATTGTACTGGTCAAACCACACTTCCACTATGATATAACTTATGTAGATACTCCCTAAAAATACTAATCAATTCACAGAATATTTTACTTATTTTATTGTGATCCACTTATTGTCAGAGACATATTTAGTTTTTTAGAGCTGAATAGATGACTGGATGCAGTGTATTCCTTCCTTGGGGAACTGCATCCTTCATGCGTAGCCTGAGTTTCTAATGCTCTGCAGATTCAGGTGAATGAAGCATATTTCAAGCTATAAGTTCCAGAAGAAAGTAGGCATGTGAGTTCTGAGTCAGATCCTATATGAATTAAAATCTTGTTATGCTTGAAACTAGACATAGAGAGGCTTCCTAAAGGAATCTGGGAGAACTTAGGTGATTGCAGGATGTAGCAGTAACAGTGTGATTAATGTGAGGCTTTAAATTTTAAAATCGTGTAAAAAAAAAAAAAAAAAAAAGGGGGCCCCCCCCCCCCCCAAAAAAAAAAGTAGCAAAAAAAACCCCTTTAATTTGTGCTTAGTACCTTATAACAGTGGATATAAGTGATTGGAGAACTCTGATCAGAAGGATAACTGGTAATGATGCTTTACTTTATTATAATGACATGTCTAATTAGAAGGTTTAAATATGGCTTATGTAAATAATTAACGAGGCTTGAGAATACCAGTTTATAATGCAACTGACTGAAATAATGGATGTAGCAAAACTCTGCATGCTATTAAGAATGATGAGGATTGAATTTAATATACCCTCAATTTGTATGTGATAGGTTTAGGGGGAAAGACAGTTTTTCCAGATAGTTTTATTTTTTAAATGTCTCCATGCGTTTAATCACTAATATTCCATTATATTTGACTGCTTGGTTCTGCAGACACGTGCAGTTTATTTCAGTTATAAAGTACATAGGTTGATCTGAAAGTAATACCTCCTATGTATTTCTATGGAAACTACAAGAACAAAATAAAACCATTAGATTGAACAAATTCTCAGCCACAAAACATTATTTTTCAGCATAGTCACCACTATTAGTTATGCATTTCCATCAGCGATGAACAAAGGCCTGCATGCCATGCTTGTAACAATCTGTACCTGTGGAGGTGACCCACTGTCACTGTCACCACTTCTGAAACACCCCTCCCGGCACCTCCCTGTGATCACATCTAGTGCTGGGTCTCCATAAATGTTCAACGAGCATCAGTGAATGTTGAATGATCAGTGAATGCCATTTTTTTCTGCATGGAGGAATTCAGTGATACACCGTTGCTTTATCCACACTTCCATGTCAGAAACCATTTTGTCAGACTGCCGTTTTGGTACGTAGTAATAGAAGGCGAGAGAATATTGGTGGGATTGTTTGATCTCTACTTCCATGCCACCAATATCTGCCACTGGTTGCGTGGGCCAACATAATAATACTGAAGGCATTACTTTTGGAGCAGCCCTTGTAGAAAGGAAGTCACCCAAAGTAAAATTGTCATGTTATTCTTCGAGCTTCAGACGTTCAGTATATTTTCCTTCTATTTCTTATATTTGTTTAACTTGAAGCGTAGTGTTGTTGCCAAGGCCAGAAGCAGTGATATTGATTAACTACAAAGGAGTCTGTTTTTGTTGTACCCCAGTCAGTGCTGGAGCAGGAAGCTCTTCGGGCCTCTTAAGGAAGTGTTAAGTGTGGCTGTAGAGATTCAAGTGGTGTGCAAAAAAGTGTTTTTCCCTCTTGTTGTTACTTATCTCAGCTAAATGGAGGCTCTTTAATTTTTGAACCACATTCTTTCTCCAGTCCCTTTTTGATATTTTTGTTGCACCTGCAGACAAGAGCTGTGCAAGTTTTCAGGAGGGCATATTAAAACTTAATCTGAAGTATGCTCTTGTTATTAAACAGAGAATGATTGCTTTCACCCTTGTCCTTGTAGTATATCCCTAGGAATTGTTTCCCAGATATGGAAAACCTTTATTTTGAAATGGTTTTGCTCTAGATGCACTTTCAGCTAATGACTTCAGCTGATGAACTTGCTTAGCTTTTTTTTTTTAATTATTATTATTTTTTTGTTGTTGTTTCCCTTGCCCTTCCCTCCCCTCCCACCCTTGCTGAGGGCCCTTTCTTTCCTTCTTTTACATAAAAGAGCAATTACTTTTTGCTGAGACATGCTGCAGTAAATTTCTGAGCAGGAATATGGTATTTGTACTTTTTTCCCCAGTGCTGTAACTGTGTTGTAAAAGCCTCAATTCTGTTGTGCAAGATTTACTTTGTTACGATCCTTTTAGACTCCATTTTGCTTCTAGGCTGCATCTGCCAATGCAGTGAAAGTTGCTGATGTTTTTAAGAGTGTTCCCCATAGGTTTGTGCCTAGGGCAGTTGTCTGTTTATTTAGCGGAGCACCAAAATAAGAAGATACTTGATCAAGGTAGGCATAGGTGTTTGAGATGAGTAACTGATATGTCACCCTGACTTCTTTACAATTAGTTGTCTTAACTCTGTTTGTGGAAAACCAGGAATCTTGCAGTGGTATGGGAGATAAAGAGGTGATGAGTTTATAATTACGAACAGAAATATATCTACCGATGCAGAGCTCAGGTCAATCTGTGATTTTTAGTTCCTTCCGTTCCTTTTGTCTTTTAGTTATTTTTTTTCAGTGGAAGGCCTTTACCATCCATCCAAGATAGGAAAGACAACATTAGGTAAATGGGTGCTAATCACAGTGTTTGTCGTACGCCATTTAAGGAAGATGGGACTGGTATAAAATATGGCAGAGCTTCAGTGGAGAAGAATCTATTGGTACTGAAGCTACGGAGAAAACTCTTTCCTAACCTGAATAATATAGATAGTGTTAATGGCCTTCTAATTTCTTCTTTTACTGTTTCTTTTGTATAATCTGAGCTACTTCATTCACCTCTTTCCTCCCCCTTCCAACTTAGGTTACCTTATAAATGTTTTCCAACATTTATCACTGAGCTCATAATGAACTTACGAACTCACAGTCTTGATTTTGGATTCCTGTTCCCATACTGAGCAACACATGGAAAGTAGTAAAGTCTTTGTGTATCAGACTAAAAAGTGTAGTTTGTTGTATGCGGACTTTGCTGTAGGCCTCAAGCTTGAATGGGACTGAAATGAAAGATATGGCTATGAGAACTGTATAGCTAGTTGGCTAGTTGTAGAGCTGTGTGTCAGCTCTTTCCCAGCAACCAAAGACAGGTTGCTGTCTTTAAAACAGACTAAACACAATCTAAACAATGAAATGAAAGTAGTATTATCTTCTGATAAATGAAGGACAGCGTTTTTCTCTTAAACAGCTATGTGAACACTATTTTCTTGTCTTTCTTTTCATTTTCTTTCAATTTGCATATTAAATGTCTGCCAGTTGCTATTTAAATGGCAAGGGAAAGTTCTCAACTCTCAATTAAAATTCCCATAATCACTATGAAAGTAAAGTCTCTTACTTATTCCCATGGAAACTACAACAGATACTAAAAGCACAATAACACTGTTAGTCAGAGGAAATTCTGAGCTACAAAACTCTCTTTTTCAACATGATCACCACCGTGTGTGTTTTCACCAGCCATGAGCAAGAGCCTCCATGCTGCACTTGTAAAAATCTGCACCAGAAGAGGTGACTCACTGTTGCTGTTGCCACTGCTGAAATGAACTGCCCACCACCTCACTGTGCTCACATCCACTATTTGGTCTCCATCAACATTCAGCAAGTGTCAGGGAATGTCAGTGGGTGTCATTTCTTCCATATGGAGGAGATAAATGACATACCTTTGCTCCATCCACACTTCCATGTCAAACATCATTTTGTCAAGCTTTCCCTCTGCTGCCATCTGTCTCATGACAGCAAAATGTAATGGAATATTGATTGGAATGTTCAGCCTCTACTGCCGCACCACCAACATCTACCTCTGATGTTGTGGGCGAACATGTTAAAACTGAAGGCATTATTTTTGGTGCAGCCCTCATATCCAGTATAAAACTGTCACTCTATAAATACACATTTTCTCTTCCTTTCCTACTCTAACGGGTTTTATTCTGTTTTCGCACCTTTTTAGGCAATTCGTGTACTTCCTTCTCCTCTGTTCTCCTCTGTTGTTTGATTTACATCAATCAGTGTCAATTTTGTTTGATTCATAAACTCAGCTTGTGTCTATATTTACTTTTCACTTTCTCAAAATATCACTGTTATTTGTATGAGAAAGAAAAAGATGTAGTAAAAGAAAGGTTGTGGAAAGAAGAGGAAAGTGTGCCATCTTTCTCTTCTACTTGAATTTCTCTGACAACTGGCTGCTGGCATGATTGGTTTGGAAAATCTGTGGAGTTCCCTTCACAGGACAAAGTGTTTCTTTAGGGAAACAGCAAATGTAGTATTCAAACAATTGTTTTGTCAATGTCAAATTCATCAAGACATTATTTTTTATGTATAACAAACCATTACAAATTATTATTTCCTAATGTTGTATCTGAATCTCACAACAGTGGAAGGATGAATTCTCAGCCTGAGAACCATGATCCTGCAGTATGCTTTAATAAATGCAGAAATTCTGTTTGGAGCATAAATTTGGAAACATTCAAGTCATATAACTTCTGACAGTATAATTATTTCTAAGGATCCACATGGATTATTCAGTTAGGAACAGATGAGGTCAGTCTTTCCAAATAGATGTTTCAAAAATCTGTGTGATAGAATCTAACTGTGATTAAAGTATCCTCAGATATCATCACATACCCAGCATTCAGAAATTATCATAGATGGTTTAAAGTCAAGAGGGATTCTTATCTTGTCTCTTTTTGCAGAATCAATGCATTTCTCATTTAGACATCTCTCAAAAGTGCCACTATATATTAGCAAGGATCACTGAGATATTGTGTGTTTAAAAAAAAGTTTGAATGTTTTTCTTTTTGCTTTGTTGATTGTTTTTTAAATGGGGAATTCAGTGAAGTGCTTGATAAGCTTGCAGTATAGTACTACATCATGAAAGACACTGCTGCACTTTTAGAACTCTGATTCCAATTGGAATCCAAACATAGGTTTCAAAGTAGAACTTTGCTTCTTTCAAAATGCCAGGTATGAAAACAGAGTAAGCTAGATCAGATGCATCTCATGTACTTAGTTTATTTCTGTCATTTCTTACAGCTGTTGTTCATTTCTGCAAGGCCTGGAAAGCAGACTTAATTTACTGTGCTGCAAGTCTTTGCATCTCTAAAGTGCAGCCTTTGTTACACAGTGTGCATCCATTGTAAGATGCTTTAGGAAGGAAGTGGCAAATTCTGCGTACCCAGTAGCAAGAAGGAATAGAAAAGGAATTCTTTGCTGGTTGTGTGCAGGCAATTTTAATTTTATTTGTGCTCCTTGAAAAAAAGGATCAAAGGCACAGCAATCCATCCCTGGAATATATTAGAGCTAGTAATGGCCTACATAGTATACAAAATAGAGTGCTAAATTAAAATGCCTTATGTATCTGTTATAGTGAGAGAACACGTATCTGTTAATGTGAAATAACTTATAATACAGGGGATTTCGGATGTTTATAGTGAAGAAAGTGGGAGACTTCTGAATTTATTAGTTATCTGGAGATCATGTGCATGGATTAACATCAGTCCAGACCTTTGGAAGTGTAAAATTTAACCATTATTTCCTCTTCTTTCTACCAACACTTGGACACTTGTGTAAAAGGGGAAGGAAAAGAGCTGAACCTCTGTGCTGTTTTGCAAAGGCTTGTATGGAGCTATGTGAGTAGAACAGTTTCAAAATACAGGGCAGAGGAGAGGCTTGGTGGAGAGGTGATCTTGTATTTGAAAAGGCCAGTATCAGTTTTATGAACTACAGAGGACTCTGTAGTTCTCTGTGCATGGGACTTCATCTACACTCCACTGGATGTACGAACGACATAACAACCCTTATTTGGAGAACAGATTTTTCTTTCTGAATTTCTTTAGCATTAGTGGTTCTTTCACGAGCAGGAATTCTCTTATCTGAGCCTTATAAAATGTTAAACTACATTAAATCCATGAGTGACAGGTGGCAGACTGAGTTGAGGAAGGGTGTAGCAGCACATAAAAAAAAGAGATGTTCTGAGAGCTTTCACCCTGGTTGCTAAGGAAACTGTTCCTTTTCTGTATGTTCAAAGTATCGTTTCTTGCTAGACTGGCATCTAGACACTTACTGGCAGACACATCATCATTTTCAACTTACCTCTCTGTATACCCTTGGTTGCTTTCTCTGGGAAAAAAAAAAAAAGGTAAAAAAAAGATGGGAAAGAAAACATACAGCGAAACTTATTAGGTTTTCAATGTTTTGCTTGGGGTGTGATCTCACTGTAGAGGATCTTTGCTACCACTTCAGTGAGCACTGTCAGTAGCTTCCAGAATTCCTTATTTGACCTCTACATAAACCATTTTCTACAGTATATTGCATCATGTTAAGAGAAATTATTACTGTAGACACAAATATTGCGTAAAAGTTGAGTATTAAGTCTGCTTCCCTCTCTACTTACTGTATGTACATATGCAAACTCTCTGTGAATTCAGTGGAACTATTAATCAACTTTCAGACATCTGATCATTCATCAACTTTAATTTTTGTCCACCAATTTAAGATGTAGTTTGTAAAACTTTTAGATGGCTCGGGTTACCAAAACCAAAACCTTCAGGTGGAATTGTGTAGTGATGTCTGGGGCTCAGTACTGAATACTACTCAAGAAAATCACCGTCGCTAAGGAATTGTGCCGTGAGCTCTGTGTCACTGCTGTGTTCAAGCTGAACTCCATCTTATGATGCTGAACTCCTTCTTAATCTGTTCAAATCAGCTCATATTTTCCATCATAAGCTATTTGGTTATGATTTTCTTCCTTTTTCTCCTTATTCTTTAAAAGCTTGTTTGTCTTAATATTTGAAATGGAATTTTTCCAGAGTTATATATTTAACTTCTCATACTGAATAAACACATTATAAATACAGTGATTGGCAGTGGCTGTTAGTTTTCTGTGGATTTTCAGAGTACTGCTGAACCCTCTGAGGTAAATGGCAACACTCCAGAGAACAATATTTACCATCCAACTGCAATTAAATATTAATGCTTTTGGCTGGGATTTATGCAAGGAGAAAAATTCCTTGGATTTCTTTGAAAAACTCAGTTTTTATAAATACTATTGAATATTTCTTTCATTACTGGAAGTAGTATGCTTAAAGGAGACAGCAAGATTTAAACAGAAATTTGAACCTTTTCTGGGTCTCATGATTCTTGTTTTCATTTGGAATAACTGTCAGAGCTGGGTCTGTAGTTTTAAGGAATTTTAAAGCAAGTTTTTTGTATGATTATGCAGCTATGTTCATATGAGCATGTACTTCATGTATTTCATGACAAGAAAAACAGAAAACTGAGAGACTGATTTGAGAAGAGTGTGCACTGCCCACAGCTGAATGATTGTGCCTGTCTGCTGGTATGTAGGAAAACTTGAGTGCATTGCAGTGCTTTGATTCTCTGAAAGAACTGATTAGTAGTGTCTCAAAACATAATGGCCTCACGAATGACCTGAGTGCTAAAGTTTTGTCTTCGGATGGAGCTGTTTGAGCATGAAAGTTTTTAGTCAGTGTTCCTGGAATGGTAATTTTTACTGTTTTGATGTTAATGTTAACATTAATAGTTCTGAGATGTAACTCATTTGAGCTCTCTGAACACCAATTGCCTCAGTGTAGTGGCAATTTTATGCTTCTTAGGGCACTTGCTAGGTTCTGTGAAACTGGAGTCCAGCTCCTGCTCTGAAGACTGACTCAGTATGAAGACAAGGACCACTTCAGCAGGGGAGATTGAATACGTGCTCCCTGAAGAGCTCAGAGGAGAGAATCCAGGGTTAAGGGCATATATTCTCTTTTTTCTAAATCAGCATAAGTGGTGACAGATGTTCTACCTTGCTGATTACTGACAGAGAATAGTCTGCTTTCTGTTAACTGAGAGAAGTTCATCTTATTGTTTTGAACTGAGATTTATATCCAGATAAAAATTCATAAATGGGGAGGATGATGATGTGTAGACTTGTCCTTTGATTTCTAATCTGACAATTCAAACTTCTACATGGATATTATTTTTGTACATCTGCAGATCAGTCAGAGATAATTTCTGATCTCCCAGGTCTACTTATGCAAACTGTCTCTTGTCTTGAATATAAGCCTTAGCACTTAATGTTTGCCATTGATCTTCTTCAACTCTTCCAATGGAAGAAAGTCTGGGTACCTGTCCAGAGAGAGAGAGAGTGCACGTACCATCATTCTGTTTGGGTCTTTGGAGACCGTGATTGTGGATCTCACTGTTAGAGAACATTGGCAGTTTCAGTGGAGTTTAACTTTTCACCTCTGCTTTGTCAGGGTGCATAACTGATGCATAACTGTAAACTGTTGACAATAATGCGAATTCAAGACAGCGGCAGACCATTTAGACCCTCTATAACTAACTTTATAGTCCACTTATGGATTTACTGTTAAATCAGGTAAGTGCTTTTGGAAATGCCACTTCATATTTCAAATCCTTCCAAAATTACATTCTTATGACATTTCATGGAGCTAGTAACATTTACAGATTAATAAAGCCCGTAGAACTTTAACTTCACAAATACAGAATCTTCTTTCACTGTTCTGTATAGATGTACAGAGAAAAAAAGATGTTTTCCTTTTAAAAACATGCATTTGAGGGACCTGTGTGTTTTCAAACTTCCAATGATTCTTTCTGACACTTATTTTGAATTTGGAGTACTCCACAATATCACTAAGGGGAAGGAGGAATTCTATAAGGAATGATGCTCCTTCTCTCCTGCTTCTATATTTTGCACAGCATTAATTAAGATAATATTTTAAATATTTACCATGATAAATTGTGCTACGTGTCTCATAAATTGCGCTTAAGAAATAGAGCAAAAGACAAAACCTGAGTATGAAAAAAAATTCCAAACAGCTGTGCTTAGAACTATGCAGAATATGTAATTAGTTCGTACATTTTAATAGTTTATAACAGGAAATAGTTAATTGTGCTTAATTAATGCTTCATGTTATTAACTAAATCAAACCACTATATTGTTCATCATAGATGTAAATTACATTTACCAATGAAATTGTTACAAGCAGATGATTTTGTCCAGTTCTCTTAATTTAGCTTCTAATTTAAACACAGCTTAGTAATGGAGCCTAATTGTGTGCTATATATTTTCCAATATCCCAGTGGCTCTTGGAAAGTAAATAATCTCTTCACCACATGATGAAGGATGTTTTTGATCCAATTTAATGTACTAGAAGGAAGAAAACCTTGTTGTGACTAAGGAAAAATGGGAAGGTTATGGTTTACTAGTTACATAAAATTGTATGTAAATACAGTAATATTGTTTTTGACTATCTATATGCATAAGATGAAATTTTAGAAGACAATTATTTCATTGTGAAAATTGTTGCAGAAGAACAGGCATGGAAATTTGACTTTTCGTGAAAGCCTTTCTTCCCTGACCATTCATCAAACAACATGCTACTTTTCTGCAGAACTTTTCTCTCATTTAATAGCTGGTGCAGGTGAAAGTAAACTCAGAAATTTTGTTATTAGATCAATGCATAGGGTCATACCTTTTTTGTCACTAGCTTCAGTGGAAGTATACTTTCATAGTCTGTTGACTGTGCCTACAGTTCAAGACTTCTTCCATGCTGCATCACAAGTTAAATGCATGTGACACAAGTGATCTACAGTAACACACTGGCATAGTTTCCTAATGAACTGCCAATCCAAATGTATGAGTCCAAACTGATAGACTGGTGTGCAGTTAGGTTATGCATTTCTGGGTGAAATCCTGTAGTAAGTAAAAACTGATGACAGTGTGAATGCTTGAGCCTCTATTTGCATGTTTGCGTTGGTTAGTTAGATATATAAGTAAGCAGTGGTGACTGTTAGTTCAAGCCTAGCAATTTCTTGCTTGCTTTTGCTTTTCTCCATGGTCTGTTTAGTCATTAACTCCATTGTACTTAAAACATAGACTTGGAGTTCATAGAAAGTGAGATTGTTGTTTCTAAGTGCATAATTAAAAAGGGCTGCTCAGACCATCTGAGCTGCTTAGCTATTACTGTGTTGCATAATAATCATTGAGTAAATGAAGCAAAGAATTGTCTAAGATAACAGCAGAGATGAAGTCTACCTTTCCTCAAAGCATTTTTATTTATGTGTAACACAATGACTTCAAACTGATCAGTCTTGTAACCTTAGAGAAAGTTTGAGGAGCTGGAGAAAACAACCTAATTGTCTTTTATAATTTTTAAAAAATTTTAAAGCTGGAGTGCTAGAAAAATATGTTCTGGAGGAAAATCAGCTGGAAGAAGGCAAACCTCCTGGAGTTTAGGTTAAAGAATCTCTGCTTTCTTGTGATGCTTACTCTTCAGAGATGCAGCTCCACTGTAATGTCAAACCCAGCAAGAGGTGAGCTTCACAGGGAGGGCTGACAAAAGGAGTATGGAATGGTGAAAAAACAGTACAATACAAAGTTTAGTGTGAAACAGAAAATAATGACCAATGACCAGGAAGCTATAGGAAATGGCAGAGAAGTGAGATATATCGCCATGTGTGTTAGCCAGGAACATCCATCTGCAGGTGCAGAGGTTTCACTTTCTGAAAGGAGCAAAAAGTACAGAGGAACTGCAGAGTGAGAAGAAAAGCAAGTCATAAGATGAGCATTTGCTTACGTGTCCATGGATATGTCATATTTATTGACTTCCCCCTGCTACGTGAGAATTCAGATCTGAATTGGTTTGATAGGATTTGGGATTTCTACAAATCCAGCAACCTATTTGGCACCACCTGCATCCTGAATTTCGGAGCTCTGTCATTTTACAGACTAGTTCTGCAGTTCAGCACACTGAGCCATGTGCAGCTGTACATCATACATACTGTGAAGAAAACTTATGCACAAGCAATAAATCTGATGCATTTTTAATGGAATTATTCTGTTGCACATGTTCAAGTCTTCTTGACTGGAAAACTGTGAAGTACAGCAGCCCATGGATTAAAGAATGGTTGGCAAGGATGAGTGGGAGATAACAAAGATAGAGAAATGCATTAATAATGGATTTCATAGTCAGAACCTGAAGGAAGGAGTAAAGCACAAATAAAAGCAGGCAGAATTCAAAAGGGATGTGTAAGATTGCTTTCACTGGTTCCTAATGGGGAAGGAGAGAGAAAAGATGTGTGGGAGGAAGTACAAAGCTGCTGGTAGAAAAGAGACAGTGAGGCTCTCATAGGAAGGTGCTGCATGGGATGTCAGATGCTGACATGTAGTTCAGTAAGCTGTTACTAAAAGGCATTTTCTGATATTGGTTTGTTTAAGCCTGAGAGTAAATGTAAGAAACTTCCAGTGATACAAAAAAAAAAAAAAAAAAAATTTGCAGATCTGTTGTTTTACCCATCAAACAGATGAACACCACACAACCATTTGCTCATCCCTGTTCCCAGTGGGATGGAGGAGAGAAACAAGAAAAATGGTAACACTTGTAGGTTGAGATAAAAACTACTTACCAGAACAGAAATTGAGAGAGAAATAACAGTAATGATATAATACATATATATATAATCAAAAAGCAAGTGATATGCAAAGTAATTGCTCACCACCCTCTGACTGTCCCTCAGCAGTGTCTGTACTCCAGCCAACTCCCCACAGTTTATAGGGTTTTTTCATAATGTCATATGGTATGGAACAATCCTTTGTCCAATTCAGATCAGTTCTGTCCCCTCCAGCTCCTTATGCCCCCCCAGCCCCATCACTAGCAGGACAGTACAAGAAGCTGAGAAACTGAAATGTCCTTGGCTCTGTGCAGCACTGCTCAGCCCAGCTAAATCATTTATGTGTTATCAACACTGTTTTTCTCCTAAAGGAAAATCTTCATAGCATCATGCTAGATGCTAGGAAGGAAATCAACTCCATTCCAGCTGAAACCAGCACAAAATTTGTAAAAACTCCTACAAGCTCTTCAAAATGAATGCATTCTATTTTCTGGTTAAAAATGTTTTTTGATATTGAATACTTTTCAACTAGCTTACAAAGAGAAGCTTCTATTTGGATGGAAGAAATGGATTGTAACTTGTAACACTGTAATTGTAAATTCCAGTGATGTAAGGAAGTGCTGTCTTGCTTTTTCTTTGGGCTCTCCTACATGCCACTTACAAGCGCTGAAGAAAAGAACATAGCTCTCTTCTCTGTGAACATATAGATCTGTAATACAATGTTGTTATTTTTTGTAGCAGACAATAAGCTTTCTACTCATTTAGTGGTGTCTCAAGACTGAGACTTATCAGTCATGTTTTGACTCATTCTTTTTGAGCTTTTCTCAATTTGCTGGCAGCTTTGTTTTACTGACAGAATCATAGAATCATAGAATCACAAGGTTGGAAACAACCTGCAAGATCATCTACTCCAACCATCCTCCCATTACCATTGCTACCACAAGCAATAAACCATATCTCATAGCTCCTCATCCAGATGCCTCTTGAATACTGCCAGGGACAGTGACTCCACCATCTCCCCAGGCAGCCATTCCAATGCCTGACCACTCACTGAGAGAAAAAGTTTTTCCTTATAGCTAACCTAAACCTCCTCTGGTACAACTGCAGCCATTTCCTTGGGTCCTGTTTGTTGCCTGGGAGAAGAGGCCAAACCCCTCTTCATCATAACCTCCCTTCAGGAAGTTGTACAGTGCAGTGAGGTCTCCCCTGAGCCTCCTCTTCTGCAGACTGAACAATCCCAGCCCCCTCAGCCACTCCTTATAAGACTTGTGCTCCAGACCCCTCACCAGTTTCATTGCCCTTCTCTGGACACGTTCCAGGGCCTCAATGTCTTTCCTGTAGAGAGGGGCCCAAAACTGAACACAGCACTCGAGATGCAGCCTCACCAGTGCTGAGTACAGGGGGATGATCACCTCCCTGCTCCTGCTGGCCACACTATTTCTAATGCAGGCCAGGATGCCGCTGGCCCTCTTGGCCACCTGAGCACACTGTTGGCTCATGTTCAGCTGAGCATCAACCAACACCCTCATGTCCCTTTCCTCTTCACAGTCATCCAACCACTCATCCCCAAGCCTGTAGCGCTGCATGGGGTTGTTGTGGCCAAAGGCAGGACCCGACACTTGGCCTTGTTGAACCTCATCCCATTCACCTCAGCCCAGCGATCCAGCTTATTTAGAAGGTCCTCCCTGTCCTCAGGCAGATAGGCACTACCTCCCAGTTTTGTGTCATCTGCAAACTTGCTGAGGGTTCACTCAATGCCTGCACCTAGGTCATCAACTACCATCTACTACCTGTTGGGCATGGCCCTCTAGCCAGTTCCTTACCCAAAGAAGGGTACTGTGTCAAAGGCTTTGCTGAAGTCTAGGTAGACTACATCAACAGCCCTTCCCTCGTCTGCCAGTATGGTCACCCAGTTGTAGAGGGAGATGAGGTTGGTCAAGCACGACCTGGCTTTCATGAGCCTGTGCTGGCTAGGCCTGATCTCCTGGGCGCCACGCATGTTCCGTGTGATCTCATCCAAGATGATTTCCTCCATAACTTTCCGTGGTACTGAGGTTAGGCTGACAGGATCCTCCTTGTGGCCCTTCTTGTAGATGGGAGTCACGCTGGCAATCCTCCAATCCTCTGGGATCTCTCCACATAACCAGGAGTGCTGGTAGATGGAAGAGATTAGTGATCACCCCTGCCAGCTCCCTCTGCTCCCTAGGATGAAGCCCATCCAGTCCCACTTCCTAGTGACAGTCCAGATGGAGGAGGAGCTCTCTAACTGTCTCCACTTGAATCACCAGGGGTGTATTCTGTGTAGCTTCCCAGACTTCCAGATCAGGGCATAAAATGCCCTGAGGATAACCGATCTGCCTATTGAAGGCAGATGTAAAGAAGGCGTTGAGGATCTCAGCCTTCTCCTTATCCTCAGTGGTCACATTCCCCACTGCATCAAGTAAAGAATGGAAATTCGCCTTGGTTCTTCTCTTACCGTTGATACATTTGTAAAAGGATTTTTTATTCTGTTTTATTGCATTGGCCTGTCTGAATTTAAGTTAGACTTTTGCCTTCCTAACTTCCTCCCTGCATACCTTAGCAATTTCCTTGTAATCTCCCTAAGTAGCCTGTCCCTTCTTCCAGAGGGCATAGACTCTCTTTTTCCTCCAGAGTCTCAACAATAGTTTGCAGTTCATCCACACTGGTCTTCTTCCCCTACGGCTTTCCTTACAAGGCACTCAGGAACAGCCTGGTCTTGTGCCTTTAACATTTCCATCTTGAAGAGCATCCAGGCTTCCTGGACCCCTTTAGTCTTAAGGAGCAACTCCCAAGGGACCCGTGCTGCAAGCATCTTGAACAGGTCAAAGTCCAACCTCCGGAAGTTCAAGATAGCAGTTTTTCTAGTTACCCTTCTGACATTTCCAAGAATAGAGAATTCTACAATTTCATGGTTGCTCTTCCCAAGACTGTGCCCAACCTTCACATCTCCCACCAGTCCTTCTCTGTTTGTGAAGAGCAGGTCCAGCAGGCTACCACCTCTGGTAGGCTCTCACACCAGCTGTGTAAAGAAGCTATCTTCCACACGCTTTGGTAACCTCTTGAACTGCTTTCTCTGCACTGTATTGTATTTCCAACATGTAGGATCCCTCTGATCCTTTTCCATAGACACTCAACTTTATCATTCCCAAACCCAAGCTTTTCAACACCAAAACACTCTTTAATATAAAGAGCCGCACCACCACCCTTCCTTCCTTGTCTATCCCTTCTGAAGAGCCATCCATCACAGCACTCCAGTCATGGGAGTGTTTCACACATGGGAGGTCTTAGTTACCCTGCTGCACGATCACTTCCAGCTTCTCCTACTTGTTGCCTGTGCTGCGTACAATGGTGTAGATGCACTCAGCAAAGTCATCTGCCTCACACCCACTCAAGCATCATTCCCCTAGGCTCATCTCTTTTGGGGCCTGTTTTGTCCACTTGCCCCATCATTGTTAGTTTCAAGCTCTTTTGATAAGCCCTGCTTGCTCCTGCACTAGGATTCATTTCTCCCTTTGAGATATGTGGGTTCTGTGGGCAGACAACAGGCCAGGGGCTGAGTTAACTGCCCCATGATCAAAGAACCCAAAGTTTCTGCCTCAACACTAGCCTGTGACACAATTATTCATTGCTTGTGCTTTCCAAGCCCGCTCCATGGCCCTCAGTGCTCCTGAAGGTATAGAACAAAAGATCACTTGTGCTCCCACTCCTTGAACTAAATGCCCTGAAATCTCTTTTCATAGTTTGCAGGCTTCCCTGAGCAGTTTCATGGCTGCCCACCTGAACTATGAGTAATGGGAAGTAATCAGTGGACCAAACCAGCTGTGGGAGTTTTCTAATTATGTCCCTAACCCGGGCCCCAGGAAGGCAGCACACTTCCCAATGGCTCAGGTCTGGTCTGAATTCTCTGTTCCTCTGAGAAAGGAGTACCCACCATGACCACCTTTCTTTCTTTCCTGACAGAGGCAGTCTCCAGGTGTGGAGGTGACTGCCTCACCTCAGGCTTCCTCCTACACAGATCCTCCCTTGCCTCTCCACTCACCTTCCCTTCAATTTCCAGCATCTCAAACCTATATAGTGGGAGCTGGGGAAGCAGGGAAGGCAGACAGGGGGGGTTCCTGTGACTCCGAGCTGGGAGCTTGATTTGCCTTAACTGAGAGATTGATTTCTCTAATTGATCAGATATCTAAGGCTGATCTTTTGTTGTTATTGTTGGATTTTTTTCTTATTCTTATACATCCACAGTTTTACAAAGATAATAGCAGCAAGTATCTATCCTATGTAGGATGAGGTATCTAGAAACATAAAGCTCTGAGATGTAAGTACATGGGATAGAGCATAGAGGAGTGCTTGGATGGGATTATAAGGAATCAGTCATAGGCTTGGCATGTGAAAGCCTGCAGATATGAACAACTCATCCATGATCATTTAACAAAATGCAAGCCTGGAGCTGAGCAAAACTGGTTTTATGGGTAATAAAGCAGACAAAGCTGTAGAAACTAACATACTTCAATGTCACCAAGTGTAGCAAATTGGGATAGCGTGAAATTGCAGACCCATGAGGAAAGAAACAGGTATAAAAGCATGCTGGAAAATGAAGTCCCCAGACGGATCATGAAAGAGGAGGAAGAAACCATCAAAAGAAACGTTATATACCTTCTGTCAAAGGACCACAGAAACTGGCAGCTTGCTGTAGCACCTTAAAACAAAACAAAACCAACAATACTAGGAACCAAAGCAGTGGTGGGAAGGTGAGCATAACATCAGAAAAATGGGAGAAATTAAAAACTGTATGTAACCACTTAAATTTCATTAATATTTGCTTTTATGTACTAGAATTGGGGCAGTAATTATTAGACTCTTAAGATTTCCATTGTGTCTACAGTGGATGTATCTTGGCTTCATACATGTTTTCAGATATCCATATGTATACACACACATAGATAATGAATACATACATATATATAACCAACCTGTAAACGGCACCTGTTCTGTGCAGACTTACAGAACGCAGATTTTTCCTCATAGGGGCTGTATTTTTCATTGTGTGGTGGGTTCTATGGACAAACGTTCTCTAACCGTGCAGCCTTGTGGTATACACAGTCTTGCAAGCTGTGCTTCCTTCACATCAGATGCTGCTGCCTTTCTCATTTTTCCATGGGTAGGAAAAGCTAATAATGCTGTGTTTGGCGGTTCTTGTAAGAGGCTGTCTGGACTCCTCCATTGTAATTTTTTTCAGTGGGACCAATCATTTAAGCAGGTGAGATCAAACTTTCTTGCGTTTGACACTGCTTCAGGCTATGTAATGCTTTCTTACTCACTTAAGCTTTGTTTTGCACCTCTTTTTGGAACTGTTTCAAAAGGTAAGTACTATGAAGTGGAAAGCTGAAACTGTTGCAGTGAACCTTTATTCCTCTACAGTAGTCAAGTAGTATGTTTTGAAGATAATTCTGCCTGGCAGTATTCTGTAGCAAGGTAACACATGCCTGCTGGATTGGATGCAGATAACCGCATGCTGGATTTATCCCTGACAAGAGCTGGCATGGTACAAGTTAGCACTTTCAAAAGGCAATTAGACTTGTTAGCATAAAGCTAAATTCATCCTGTGGAAGATGATATCAGGTGGTTCTTAGCAAAGAGGATAGAAGTACAATCCTCTTTCAGAGGACTACAGGACTTTTTTTGTTTGGTTTTTTTTTTTTTTTTTTAATTTTAAGTCTAAAAGTCTCTAGGAAGTGCAAACATGTACCATTTA
>NW_024884767.1:3676481-3776884 GCF_019232065.1 Centrocercus urophasianus | reverse complement strand
TTATTTTTATTTTATTTTATTTTATTTTATTTTATTTTATTTTATTTTATTTTATTTTATTTTCAGTTACACAGCAAGCTTGAATATAGCAGTTTATCTGTACAACTGTTCTTCCAGCACAAGAGAATTATGCTGTTCTCTCACTCCTTCAAAAGGACGTGATCACTGGTAGTCACTAAAATGCTATTGTGTTAAACTCCCTCCATTTAGGGAAAAAATCTGACTTTTGTCACAGGGTAATTATCTACTTTTCTAGGCTAGGATGGTCTTTTCTCTTGCTGATTCATATCCCTTTTAAATCCCCCCCCTTTTTTTTTTCTTCTTTTTTCTAATCCTAAATTATCCGAAGTCTTACAAATAGTAACCAGAATGAGATTTTCTAACTAATAACACGCTGCTTTGCCTATCCTGTCATAGGCTGTAGGAGGAAATAAAGGATATCTAACTGTGAAACTGTGTTTTAAACAGTCCAGCATGTTTAAATACTTCTGAATGGATTTTCTAAGATATCTTCCATGGGTTGTTCTTCCAAGTTAATTTGCAGGTCTTAGAAATTCTGTACCTTTATAACTACAACACTGGATTCAAGAAACTTAAAGGTCTTATGGCTTAGATTCTGTATCCTTTCCATCAGAGATATGCTGGTAGTCTTTTCTCATTAGTTGAAATAGGTGGTGATGGTGGATAAATCTTTCAGTGTCACTTTCCATGAAGTTATCTTTGATAACTAACAAATACAGTTAGCAAAAGCCCTCCAATTGATATCTTTGTTGCTCTTTGTGTTTGTTTTTGCTTTTAATTTTTTTTTTTTTTTTAAATCAAAAAAGTTAAATTGTGATCTTGGAGAAAATATTTTAAAACACACAGGTCTTATGAGTCTGTAGAAAATGTTCAGAAGGCACGAAGTATGAAGAGGATATAAAGATCTGACAAATTTAAGATTGATCCTCAATATTAGCCTAAAACTGTTTTTAATCATTTATTTTACTGAGCATTGAGTAGCTGTGTGATACAATGTTTCCAAGAACATAAATTGCTAACTAACCAATAGAAACTCTTGCAATATTTATGTCAAAAGTCAAATAAAGGAAGAGATTCATTTATTTTCCTGGGATAATCTTTTGTTGTCCTTTCTGTCATAATTTAACTGTATGCTTAATTATTATTTTAAAAGTATTTATTATTCTGTTCCTAGGAAATTGAGTATTACTTCCATTCAGTTTAGTTTTGGTGGTTTTTTTGTTTTTTTTTTTTTAATAAATTAATAAAAAGTAAGAGTTATTGTGATTCTTTTTAATTTTATACTTCGGTAACTTTTGCTTTTATCTCTATTTTCTCTGATTCTTCTGCACGGTGTACTCAAAAATAAATGTTCACTGGAAATGTCGTTGAAGTGATGAACATCTGAGTGACATTTAAGGTCTTCTTTTACATCTGTGATTATTCCTTAGGGCAAGAATTTTGTGTGGGTATTACTGGAGTCTGTAATGGAGCCTGGCTCCAGAATGAAAATCTGCTGCTATTCAATTGATTAAGCATTCAATTTTCTTTAGGAACAATCTGCCTTTAACTTCATTGCATTGTGGGGTGACAAAAGGCTCAACAAAACAGTTTGCTTAACACAGGGACCTTAAAATGTCCTTTAGAAGGAACAGATATATCTGTTCCACTTAACAGTCAGAGTTCAAAAGCACAGGTACAATGATTTTATGAATACAAAGACTCCAGATAGAAGATATTTTGAGTAGAATGAGGAACTAACTCTTGCAATACTGTCATTTTCCAGTTTGCCAGCTGAATTCTAGTTTAGATAAAAGTTAACTTTTTTTATCAAACAGTAACATTTCGCTGTCTTGGCTTCAGGTTTATATATTTGATCTGCCTTCACCAATCTTGCAATGAGGCTTCCTGTTATCAGTCAAAAACAGACTGCTTTTGGACCGTACTGAGATGGCTCAATGATCATTAGAAAAAAGGGGAGAATTCTTTCTTCTATTTCCATAAGTATTCCAAAGCTCTACAAAATAAATCCTAGTGACAAGACAAGAAGTATCAGATTAAACCATGCTCACAGATTGAAAGCAGATAAAGCTATTCTGGGTGACCAGGAAGGTAACAGTAACAGAATAGAGGTGATGCTGCTTTTTGTCTGGTTAGTACTGAAAAATAATGTATGCAGCTTATTTTTCCTTAAAACGCTTCAGTGTTCCTGCGTTTGGCAAGATTTGGTCCCCATTTGAGAATATATATATTTATATATATAGATACATATTTGTATATATATATATATTTGTATATTTATATATGAATATTTTATATATAAAATATTTTTAAAAATAAGATTTCTCTATCTTATTATGTAGTTGTGTTCAAAAAATAAGTATCTGGAAAGGAACACACGTATGAAAGCCATATTCTGAATAATTTTTCTAAAATAAGGTGAATGCATTCACTATAGAATATGCCTACAACTTCTAGAAAAGTTGACACATAAGTAGTCGCTTAGTCAAAGATGAAGATGCTTTTGTGCCCATTTACACTCTCTGTTCATGATGCTCAGTGCCAATTATTCTGAAGAATCCATATGAAATGGGTCTGAACTGAAGAATGGTTGAATTTACCTGTCCAATTTACATGTAAAGAAGAATGCAGAAAATTACTTGAATAATGAAGAAAGAGAACAGAAAGATTGGCCCGCATCTCTTTGATAAAATGAAGGAAAAGGCAAACTTAGGCACAGAGATCATTTCTGTAAAGCACACAGCTTCAGGTACTTAATGAGAGGGGGGTTGTGATCAGCATTGCAGAGTCTGGCTGGAAGTGTGTAGCTAGCGGTGTTTCCCTGGGGCCAGTGCTGGGTCTGATCTTGTTCAACATCATCAGTGACCTGGATAAAGGGATAGAATGCACCCTCAGCAAGTTTGCTGATGATGCAAAGCTGGGAGGAATGGCTGACGCACCAGAAAGTTCTGCTGCCATTCAACATGACCTGGACAGGCTGGAGAATTGGGCAGGGAGGAACTTGATGAGCTTCAACAAAGGCAAGTGTAGAGTCCTGCACCTGGGGAGGATTAACCACACACATTAGTACAGGCTAGGGAATGACCTGCCGGAGAATTCTCTTTGTGGAGAAGGACGTGAGTGTCCTGGTGGACAGTAGATCAACTGTGAGCCATCAGAGTGCTCTTGTGGCCAAGAAGGCCAATGGTATCCTGAGGTGCATTATAAAGAGTGTGGCCAGCAGGTGAATGGAGGAGATCCTTCCCCTCTGCTCTGCCCTGAGGAGGCCACATCTGGAGTACTGTGCCCTGATCTGGGCTCCTCAGTTCAAGAAAAATGGTGAACTACTGGAGAGGGTCCCATGGTGGATCATAAAGGTGATTGGTGGACTAGAGCTTATGAGGAAAGGCTGAGACCTGAGACTATTCAGCCTGAAGAAGAGAAGATTGAGTGGGATTTTATCAATGCTTATAAATATCTAAAGAGCAGGTGTCAAGAGGGTGCGGCCAGGCTCTTTTCATTGCTGCCCAACAACAGCACATGGGAAAACAGGCACAAACTGGAACACAGGAAGTTCCATTTGAACGTGAGAAAAACATCTTTATTTTGAGGTTAACAGAGAACTGGAACAGGTTGCTCAGAGAGGTTGTGGAGTCTCCTTCTCTGGAGAGAAAACACGCACCTGGACACTTTCCTGTACAACCTATTGTAGCGACCCTGTTTAAGCAGGGGCATGGACTAGATGATGTCCAGAGGTCCCTTTCAGACCCTACTGTTCTGTGATACACTTTTTGGAAAGCACCAATTCGCTGAGTTGTTCCTGAGAACAAACACCTTGCAAAAAGTTAGTCTCTGCTTTTCGGTACTTTATTCTTTTTGAAATTTTTAACTACTTGGACAGCAGCTAGTTTAACTGCACTGTATAGTTCATGTATGAGCCCAATATAGGTCCAGCATAGATAGCTAAGTTGCTAGTAAAAGTAGCTTGAGTTACTATAAAATATATTTTAAATAATACTATGCCTTCTGACAAAGAAAAGACTGATTAATTTAAAAGGCTGTAATCTTCTGAAACTAGCAGCATATCAGCAGTGCCATGGACTCATGTAGAAGCATCTGAGTATATGGCCCTTAGAGATGTATGCTGTGGCAGATAACAAGGTATCTAAGGAATATACAGCTATCGTTGTTCTAAACTGTAGAAATTATTTTATTAAATACAGGCAGAACATGAGGAGGTCAGAGAAAGCAAAAGAATTCTTCCATAGGAACAATCTATGTGTACATTTATGACAACGGCTATTTTTTCCACCATATTTTTTCTTGTTATATGTTCTATATATGACATAACCTAACACAAATAAAGGATACCTATGTAAGTAAACAGGTACATGTGTTGTAGCGTAGTCTGTGTGGGAAGTCTGTAGAATACTTAATTCTTGAGCTATCATTGTCATAGAAGAATGAAACCACAGTAATAGGCCTCGCTTCATGCAAAAACTACTTAAGCCATTTTGTCATATAAATTAAGAAGATGAGAATTCAGATAAGAATCTGTTCTTTTTTATTGTATTTTTTGCCCCCCCAGGATGTGCACTGTATGTCTCTAGAAAATGTACTCTGGAAATTGGCCAGCATCCTCAACACTATACTGGCATTTTGTGAAGTTTTAGCTGTTAACTATAAGCTTTTCTGATCCGGGACAATTCAAAGGAGTCATTTCAAAGCCATCATAAAGCTGACTTTCTTATTGTGTATCTTCATTTAATTGAAAATTAGATTAAAATTCAACTAACACTCCAGTCCTTATGGATCAAAGTCCAACTCCATCACTTGTTTTTTTAGTGAATTTCTTAGTTATTTGACTTCTGGAAATCAATGAGCGCATCAAATGAAAGGACAAATTTCATATTATGACCAATTCAACTGATAAGGATCATGAAAGGCTCTCTGCCATTTCATCTTTCAGGAATGGGTTTTCTGTCAATCACATGCAGCCAGTGAGTGCTCTCCCGTGTCTTGAAATAGGATTTTGTGTTTCTTGGAAAATGAAAAAGTAAACATACTGAGAATAGACAAGCTTGATTTGATCTTTAATAAAACTATAAGAAACAGTCTGAAACAAGCAGTTTTCTACTATGTTTTGCACTGCTGATATGGAAGAGTGGTATTGACATTCCTTTCTTAAACAATTCAGAGGGGTTGGGGAAGCATTTCCTGAAGTATTGATGCAGTTATACTGCTATATATCTTGTCAAACACGTTATTGTTCTGAAATCATTTGCTGCTGGTTGTTGTTTTGTCCACTCTGAAAGTAAGGAGCTGTATCTGGAATAGATGCACTTTTTGAGCTCAAAATGGAGTTTTAAGAGTATTTTTTCTCTTTTTGTGCATCACATTTTTTATCTGGCATGTAACGTATAGGTTTCCAAAAGCAAATACAGAAAAATACAAAGAATCAACAGAGAAGTGCCACTTTCTTGATTCTTTTTTGTTCTCCTGAGTAAAAGTGCCACTTACTATTTTACTTAACTGTGAAACACAGTAGTACTAAATTAATTAATTGTAGTAGTTGTCATTCATTTCTTCCACCTTCCAGAACTGCAAAGTCAAAAGCAAAATATTGACAAACAGTGTAAAAAGCAAAATTAACATCTGAAACACAGAACACTTCTCAGTTTTTCGTATGTGAATTCATACTCATTAAGTATGAGATATATTATTTCTACCTTATTATTTTACCTTAGAATGAAAATTTCTTTCAGTATTTGTCTGAGAAGAATCCATAAAAGGCATAATGACTTACAAAGTAATGGGAAGCTGTAAGGTTTTTTAGGTCCATTGTGCAATTTCAAAAAAAGTAGAGAGTGTGATATGAACATTGGTATTCAGTGAAGTAGTGGGAAGACTTTTTAAAAACAAAATAGTAGACTTAAATGAATATCTAATTTGGAATTCAAACTTGTTCCTGTGTGGACTATTGAATACTATACAAAATCTCTCTGCAAATTGCCCATTCTTGGATATATTCAGAATCTGCATAGACAAGGTCATGAGCAAACTGCTTAAGTTGCAATGACTCTGAGCAGGAACTTTTTCTAGAAAATCTCCAGTCTCTCTCAACTTTACCTGTTCCAAAATTCTCTGAAAATCTGTCTTTAAAACTCTTCATAAATGAATTTACGCTTTTGCTGAAGTTTGCAGTTAATTTGCAGTTAATTTATTAGTGCTTGTTTAAATTCTGGATGATGGAAGCAAACAGTGTGATTTTGGTCCTCACCGAAAGTACTGCATCTAGTTCTGGGCCCCCCAACACAACAAGGACGTGGAGCTGTTAAAGTGCATCCAGAGGAGGCCCATAAAGATGATCAGACGTCTGGAGCACCTTCTCTATGAGGACAGGCTGAGAGAGCTGGGGCTTTTCAGCCTGGAGAAGAGAAGGTTCCAGACAGACCATATAGCTGCCTTCTAATATTTGTTGGGGGCCTACAGAAAAGCTGGGAGGGACTTTTTTGTCAGGGCAGATAGCAACAAAAAAGAGGGGAAATGGCTTTAAACTGGAAGAGAATAGATTAACAAGGATGTTCTATATATATTTTGTAAGATGGAGTTAGGTGATACTGTAAGTAGTGTATGTTGTTGTTTTATGGCCCTCAATGCAACTCCAGCTTTTGTATTTACAGGCTCAGAAATACTGAAATGTAAGGGGAAATCAAATTCTTCTTTCATAGCTTTAACCTGACTTTTGGAGAGGTATCAACTTATTTCCAGAA
This sequence comes from Centrocercus urophasianus, assembly GCF_019232065.1. Taxonomy (NCBI): domain Eukaryota; kingdom Metazoa; phylum Chordata; class Aves; order Galliformes; family Phasianidae; genus Centrocercus; species Centrocercus urophasianus. Next base: position 3,770,111 of record NW_024884767.1, on the reverse strand, counting down.
AAATTTCTTTAAACTCAAATCTGTTATTTTAATGATATGTTTTATACAAGGATAGAAATAAAAGCCAATTCTTCGCTACATATAATAGGGGAAAACAATATAAGTTCTTCATTTTCTTATCTTCTTCAAAGTTAATTTTCACATCTATCTGATAGAATTATTAAATGCATGTATTTTACAAATTAATGACTTAAAAAAAACAATCAACAAATTGTTTTCTTAATAATCTCGTGTTCTCTGTGTCTCAGGCTAATATTTATCACACAATACTTTAGCTTTTAATTCACTGAATGAAGTGTTTTCAATGTTTTATCATTCTTATGCTACAAAGAAGACAGATAAAAAAGTGAATAATCCAAGTTATGTTAGTTTTCTAACTAATAAAACTGCTATAGTTCTGTATTATGGACCACTTAGAAGGGAAATCAACTTCTTGAATCAGTAGATAATGATAGGACAAAGGGAAATGGTTTTAAACTAAAAGAGGGAAGATACACACTAGATGCTATGAAGAAATAATTTATTCACAGGATAGTGAGGCTGTGGCACAGGCTGTCCAGAGAAGCTGTGGGTGCCCCGTCCTTGAAGGTGTTCAAGGCCAAGGTTGGATGGGGTACTGGGCAGCCTGAGTTGGTGCTTGATCTTGCAGTTAGCAACCCTGCCCGTGGCAAGGGGATTGGAATTAGATTATTTTTTATACCCAACTCAAGCCATTCTGTAATTCTATGTTGTGTTATACTGCATTACACTATATGTGTGTATATACATATGTGTGGTAATGTCATTTCATCAGAAGAAGCAAGCGTAACTTACACTAAAAATGTAAGGTGAAAAATGAGTAAACCTAATGAAGTTCAAGGGGATTAGAGTGTATTTTCTTACACTTATTTTGGTAAATTGAAGATGAAAGTGTATAGGGTCAATATATTATTTTGAATCTCTTGGTTCCGAACAGTAAAAATTTTGAAACCTCCAACATTACCCACATTGGTTCAGGATGTGAATCTTGCCCCTGTACTAGCTAAAACACCCCTACTAGAAAATAAGGAGAAACGTGTTCTGAAAAATGTGTTGTATATTAAGTTTATATATATATATATTTGGAGCTACTACTTGGAATTACATTTATTTATTTGCTTACTTGTTTCTACATTAAGAAGATAATTTTAAAAAGATTGAAAGTAGATTTTTCCACCCCTTACTAGTCTATAAGCACTTATGGTTTCTCCTATCTGATTATTTCAAATTAGGTACTGCAGAATAGAAGGTGTCTCTGCTGCATTCATTATCTGCAGGTAATTATCAGCTTTTGTTAACAAAAACTGAAGTTGTGTTGGCTGTTTCTGATTGAAGATTCAGTTGAGAGTATACTTACTGCTGAAGTTAATTTCAGTTTGTAATTTCAAAGTTAGATCAACCCTCAACCCATGTGAGAATCCCACTCACAGCTGAGATCATTTGCTTTCGTTAGCTTACAAGACAAATATAACTGTTGGAATCAAATTCTTTTTGAAGCAGCAGCGTTGTCAGGATTTGAAATTATTTGCTGTGAATATCATCTTTTTCAGATGAACTATTTGTCATTTTTTACTCTGATCAGTATAGCAGGAAGAGTATTTGTTAGAATGATTATACAAAACACTTCAAGAACACAACAGAAATTAATTTTATGTTTCAAAGTTAGATATTTACTTAACTTTTCCTCTCCACTATATATTATGCTTACTTCCTTATTTCAAAGTCCAACGTGTCATCTGCTCTAAATGAAGTTGTATTTTAATATACAATTGATTCACAATGTCAGGAGAGATCATTATCTTATGTATTATTGGCTTTTGTTTATATCACAGCCCATTACATCTCACTTGGTTTTCTTTGTGTTGAGCCTGGGAAATCATACATTTGTGTAAAGAAAGCTGCTGAAGGAGCATTCAATTTTGAACTCACAATGAGGAGACCTGCTGGCAGTATTCAGTGCCTAACACAGAGCTGAACATCAGGTCCTGACAAATCCTTCTGCAAACATGCAAATTGTAGGATTGTTTCCCTTTTGTAATTACTTTTAAAATTTTTATTCTAGTCAACACTCATGTGCACTTGTTTATATAGGTTCATGTTCAATTAACTGTCATATTGCTATTCTGCTTGTCTACTTTCTCTTAGGAAAGGTGACACAATCACAGAATTTCCTAGGAATGAAGCAATGAAACTGACAGAGCTCATCCTATCAAATGGTTCAAACTATGGCTAACCTCCTGAGCAGTACCTAGAACTTGGATGTCCAATGTTTTGGCTTGCTTAGGCCACACTGAGTGAAGAAGAATTGTCTTGAGCAGCATCTAAGAAGGCTGCTCCAAAAGTAATGTCTCTTAGTTATTTCCTCACCAGCCATAACAAAGAGTACAATAGTACCATTTGACAGAGCAAATTCTAAGCTGCAAAACACTGTTTTTCGACACAGTCATTGTCATTAGCTATACATTTTTGCCAGTGGTGAACAACAGCCTGCATGCTGTATTCAGAACAGTCTGCAACAGCGAAGGTGACCCGCTGTCACTATTACCACTGCTGAAATATACAGTCCACCATCTCGCTGGGCTCACATCCACTGTTTGGTCTGCCTGAGCATTCAGCAAGTGTCAATGCATGTCAATTGGTGCCATTTTTTCCACATGGAGGAATTTAGTGACACACCTTTTCTTCATACTCAGCTCCACATCAGACTCCATTCCATCAGACTGCCCCTCTGCTGCCGTGTCTACACTCAGCAACAAAATGAAATGGTGGGAAGGTTCAGCCTCTACTGCCTTACCACCAGCATCTGCCTCCGATGGTATGGAGCAACACAGTAAAAAAGGAGATATTTCTTTTAGAGCAATCCTCGTAAAAAAAATGTAATTTTAAATCTTTTTTTATTCCAGACTAAAATTTAATCAAAAATCCCATTCTGTGCCCCAGTTTCAGCCTGGGCAGTGCTGATGGCACTCTGCTGTGTGGCTGTTGTGAACCATGGATGCACACCATGCAGCCATGGCCAGGCTGGGCTGCTTAGTAGGGCAGAGCCACTCCCATAGTGGTGTGGGGCAGGGGTGGCTGCAGGCAGCCCACAGCCATGGGTTGAACATGACTGACCTAGAAAGATCACAAATTTAAAAAAAGATTTAAAAAAAAAAAGCACATTGACACACAACAAATGACAGAAGATTTGCTTGCTGTGTTTGGTAATATTATCTCATTGTGAGCAGTGAAATACGAAGGAATGTAACCAAACAGATAGCCAGCACACTTGTGTTTTATGCCTGAACTTAGAAACTTAATCTTAGACTCTCACCGTAGAGTGACATCTGAGACATGCTTTGAGAGATATTCAAGTTTTAATTTCCTGTACTAGCAAATTAGATCTGCTACCTGTATATGGCTATTCAAATGCTTTAATGGGTCTACCAACTTGTTCTTTACAGCCATAAGACATTCTTAATTTCTCTCAATGTGAAGGTTATTGTCCTTTAAGAAGAAATATGTCTCCTATATGATTTATAGCAGCATCTAAATTGTGGTGCCTTTGTAGGAATAATGTTTCACATTTCTCTATTTTATCATTATATCATATTGGTACGAAGTCAAAAGGAATCCTGTTGCTTAGAATGTAATGTTTGAGAATACTTTTCCATTTTCTTACAAAGCAGAGAAGTCTGGGTGCACATTACAAAGTACTTCTAAAATTCTAAGTTCAACTGTAAGCAAACTACGTATAAAAAAAGTGAAAATAGTCTTCATCCTCTAGAGTTTTGAATTTAATTTTTTCTGTTCTTTCTTATATTCTTCTACATGGTCTTTGGCTGCCGAACTCACATCACTGAATGCTAAGTAAATGGTCAATATTAATAAAAACAAAACATTTCCATGCAGGATTATGTCAATTTACAAGGCTCCGGGGCACTTCTCTCTTTTAGGAGCTATCGACAGGGAGTGCGTTTGTGTTCATCATAGACGGTAAAATTTAGTGGTTGTTCAAAACCGCATTTATTTCAACAGATTCTTGCAGCTCCAAATTTGAGTGGTTGAATACAGCTCTGGTTTCGTTACTATGTACACTGCTTTACTGCAGTGATGTTCTGTGGGAGTGTTAATCTGCAGAGTTTTTAGCAGAAAAAGTACGAAAAAAGAATCTTCCCATATAAAAGTGGTGTACAACCTTACTTAAGGGGGAAAAAAGAATCAAATTCTATGCAGGAAGAAAAGACTGCAGTAAAGCTTATCTCTGTTAGCAGTTATCACTGTAGACCTCTCTGAAATATGCTGGTGAATACATAGAAATTAAATTATGTATGAAGCAATTGGAAATGATCTTGAAGGTGTGACAACCCACAAAGATAATCGTAATTTCTTATAGTTTCTAAGAATACACCTAATAAGATATTTTTATGGTTTCTTAATCTCATCTTTTGCTCAGAAAACCAGAAAGTCAAATTGATGCACTTTCTGCCTAAATTTTTAAGCTTGCTTATATTCACAGTAGTGCAAGCAAATTAAACGAAGTGCTTAGGAATATTTGCAACCACAATTTAACGACTGCCATACTAAATATTCAGTTGTGGTTGTCAGACCATGATTGCATTACTTCTCTCTTGTGGCACACTTTAGTCCACTCTTTTTTACGTTAGTTATCTTTAATTCTTGAAATCCGTATTTTATAAATACGACATATGGCCCTTTGTGAATGATAGAGTCTTTGGTTCATACTTAAGACTAAATTTATAGTTTATGTTAAATTGCAAGCAAATTAAAAATGGACTATTGCAGGAAGCAATAGTGCAAATCTCTTTCCTCTGGCAAAACAAAATTAAAAAGAAAAGAGAGATCAAATACAGCAATCAGTTAGTCATTAAAATGTTGCCCCAAATGCTCCTCAACAGTGTTAATAATCATGGAGAAGTTATTAACCTTCCCTGATTTTTCAAGAAATGCACATAGTTTTAATTAAATATTTAATTTTCTGAATTCTTATCAAGAGAAGAAACAGCTTGCAATGATGACAGTACATTTAGAACATTTCTGCTTTTATTCATGCCATTGTACAATGGTTTAAAAGCGAACAACAACAAATAATTAAAAACAACCCCTGGACCAATTTATTATGAGCAGGAGAGGATGCTTTTTTCCATCTTCTTCAAAGAAATTTTCCACGTTAATTTTGTTTAAAACGTTTCTACTTCAAAGCTCCTGAGAAGTCAGAGAAACTTCTCCATTCCTCTCACAATAGTTTTCATAAACATTCGCATCCTCTGGAATACTTAAAATTTATTCTACAGGAATAAGGGAAAATTTTGTGACATTTAAATGTTCAACTTTGAGGAGAGAATTTTGATTCTTTTCATATGTGTATTTTTTTCTTCAGAACTACTCTTTTCTTTTTAAGGTCGCAGACTTCAAAAAAGTTTTTGGATTTCTGGGTAGATTCTCCCCTTGTCAGACTACAATAAATCACTTGAGAGAAAACTGGGGAAAACAGTTTTTGTTAGAATGATGTTTGAACACCATGATTGAAACAAATCTTTGTTAATATTTGATAGTCCGTGAATTAAAGCCAGCACATAAAATGAGTATTGCATTTATTTGCTAATTTGCATTAAGTCTACAGGAATAAAATAAATCACATTTCTATCACATACGTTTTCTTCCTTTATTACTGACATCTGTTTTATTCTGATTTGGGTCATTTAAATACATGCTGAGATAAGCTACTTACTCACTCCATTGCATGGTGCTCTTTCCAAAACCTGGTGAAACCATTTAGCAAATCTGATATGTATGCTGATGAAATATTAGGCCAAAAAAAGGAAACAGAACTACATCAAAGGATTACTCAGAACAGCTACTGTTTGTTATAAAAACAAGGCTAGCATACAAATATACATTCCAAAATGTGTAAATTTTTGGAAGTTTAGTTATATGTTCTCAAAAAAGATAATGTCTTTTGGAAGAAGGTGTAAGGCATTTTGCCTCATGGGAATGAGCTCAAGCCTTTCTGTAGAGGATGGGAAATCTGGACTTAAAATCATTCCTTTACAGAAGGGAACTGCAGTGTTGATACATTGCTAGCTGTCCTGTTGTGCCAGAATGTTTTGGTGAGCTTGCTTATTGATTAGGGATAAAATAAATTGGCAGTGTTTTGTTACTTTATATTATTATTGGTTAACAATAAGGCATAGAATTAAATTGCAGTAATACAGATTTGGTATTGTGGTAATACTTGTCAAGATAAGTTTTGCCAACAGTTCTGAATATGAATTATTTTAATATACTAATTAAAATGGCAAAGAACTGTTTTTGTGGTTTAACTCAGCAGGCAGTTAATCTACATATCATTTTTCATTCATTCTCCTTCATGTCACTGGATAGGAGAGAAAACTGGGGAAAAAAAAGGGTAGAACTTGGGGATTGAGATAAAAGCTATTGAACAGAACAGAAAAGGAAGAGAGAAAGAGCAGTAACAATAATAATATATGTTTGTGTTCTGTCCCTTCCCAGCTCCTTGTGTTCCCCAGCCCCATCTCTAGCAGGATAGTACGAGAAGCTGAGAAACTGAAATGTCCTTGGCTCTGTGCAGCACTGCTCAGCCCAGCTAAATCATTGATGTGTTATCAGCACTGTTTCTTTCCTAAAGCCAAAACATAGCATCATGCCAGACACTGGTGGAAATAAATTCTGTCCCAGCTTAAATCAGGACAACTATGTAGCTGCTAAATAGCGAAACAAGATAGAATTTAAATGTCTTGTTTTATGGTGGCTTTCTTATGTGTGGTGTTTCTATATACCAACCCTCACTCTTCTGCTAGAAAGATTAGTAGAGCGACGTTATTGAATGAACAAGAACATCAATTCGAAAGAAATCTATGAATATTGTCTTCTGATTTTTTACCAAGTAAAATCCAACTTACAGATTTTACTTTAAAAATCCTAAAATCTGACTTTTAGGATGGGACATTCTAGATGTGCTGTGCTGTCTGAACTCTACCTGTCTCTGAGAATGGAGTGTGCATGGGTAAGGTGTTCAAATCCTGGTTACACCACAGCCCAAGATTCCACAGAGTAAGTGAAGGACATGCACAGAAACACAAATGCAATGCGGGCTCAAGTGACATTTGAGTGGATTTTCATTTCTTGTAAGCCTACATCTTGTAATAAGTATTTTATAACTTTCTCTGATGATTCAATAACCTTTAAAAGAAAAGCCTTAAACTTTCAGACAGCAAAATGTCTTTCTGATTAATTATATTTGAAGAAAGCTTTCAGGATCTTAAAAATTTCCGTATGATATCTAAGTCTGAAAAAGTGATTGAGTAAAAGACACAGAGGCACAGAATCTTACTTGCCTAATGTTGTGCTGTCAAATGTATATTATCAAGAACAACCCTTTAGTCATTTACAAAGGAAGGAAATGCTTCACGGACAGGCTAATAGCAAGCAAGATGTCTACAGTATTAGTCAGAATATGAAATCACAGAACTAATAACTAGCATTACTTACTAGCATGAGAGCGTGGTAACTTTCCTCAATTCCCTACAGAATTACATTTCCTTTCTATATCTCCCCTCCCTCTGGAAAGCAAGTATGTGTGAATACCAAAACTTGCTTTCTTGAAAATAATTCATGTTCAAACTTCATTCTCTGTATTAGAATCTGACAGATGAATGCGTATTTGATAGACTGTATTTATTACAAGATGTATATTTTTTTTCTGGTCAGCAGTTTTACCAGTGCTGGTGCAGCTACCAGGAAGGGCTGTGCGCTTGAGGAGATTGATTAGTTATGTGACAGAGCAGCATATCTACTGAATTCCTTCCTCTCGGCATCAGTGAGGTGAGTGAGAAAAGCACTTCAATTCCAGAAGAAATTTGATTTTGATTGAAAATGGTAAATTTATTGCATAGTTTTCTATTTTTTCATCCTAGTGCTGTATTTCCTATCTGCTGCAAATGAAAACATATAAGGTGCATTGATGTCTGCCTGGCTCTGCTACATAGCATCTGCAGTTCCTAAGAAAGAAAAGGCAGTACCATCTGATAGGTCATGATGTATGGCTTTCTCAAAATTCGGAAGCTAGACTGAGATAGATAATGAGATTGGAAAGAACAATGTTAGCTAAGAGTCGATGTGGAAAACAGCAACAATTCTGTTGGTTTTTCCAGCAGGGAAGCACATGGTTCTCTCTGCAGTCTATAGCATAAGGCTTTCGGCTTAAGGGCCCTGCTCTAACCTGACCTGACCTGCTGGGTGGCAGCGCTCCCATGGCAGGCACTTGGGGTTGGGTGGGTTTTATGAGCCTTTCTTATCCAAGTCTTCACACATCTCAGCTTCAACCCTTATACGGTTCCCAGAGGCAAAGTGGCATAGGCAGGGCACGATTGCCTTCAAGCCTGCGTATAAAACGAGTCAGGAAAACTTCTGACTCTTGTTTTTTTTGCTTTCTTTGACCTGCTGGCAATGGTCACCATGCCAGAGACAGGAGAGGAGCGGTCCCTTGTCCAGAGCTGCAGTCCTGGAGTCACACTGGAGCATCCCTGCTCATCCAGCCTGACCATGAGAGTCAGCTTCTCCATGAAAGTCAGGCCAACACTGATGGGAGAGCCCCCACGTCTAGAGAGCCGCCCTCTGCGGAGATGCTCGAGGCCTCACTGGATAGGGCTTCAGGCAGCCTGACCTAGTGGGTGGCAGCCAACACGCTGCAGAAGTTTGGAACTTCAGACAGAATTTAATGTCCCTTCCAACCCAAGCCACCCCAGGATCCTGTGATTCAAAACTATCAGCTCTGCACTGGCGAGCACCAGGTCCAGCAGGGCTTCACCTCGGGTTGGTCCGTCCAGTTACCCTGACGAGGAAGTAATCCTCAGCAGACTCCAGGAATCTCCTGGGCTGTCTGCCACCCGCCGTGCTGCTATCCTGGCAGGGATCCAGGTGGTTGAAATCCCCCATCAGGACAAGAGCCTGCGAGCGCGACACCTCCTGCAGCTGACGCAAGAAGGCCTCGTCAACAGGCTCCCCCTGACCAGGTGGCGTGTAGCAGACCCCAAGCACTAGATGCCCTTTCCTGGACCGATCCCTGATTTTCACCCTAAGCTCCTGTAGTGGTTTTGTGATTTTTCTTGTCGGTGTTCCACATCATAACATCATGGAAAGCAGTGGGAGTGGAAGAGTTAATGTTCTGGTTCTGTGGACTGCCTTTTTGGAATGTTTTGGCTCTCGGAGGGGAGGGGAGGGGAGAGGAGGGGAGGAGTGGCATTCCGCAGAGGACTTCTTGCCCAAAAAAAAATCATAGATAAATCTGAAAAGTTAAAAAAATATGACTAGTTGAAGTTGAAAAAGAATGACTAAATGTTTCCATTCATGGATAAGCCAAGTAATGTAGGACTCTCCAATCAAAATACGAAAGAAATGCAGCTGAATATTTTATAAATCCATAAAACTGTGAGTGCTACTAAAGAGGTTATTTCTGATTTGATTATTCTTGTCCACTGAAGGTATTATTATTTTATCCCTTAGACGAGCAACTAGGAGATGGTTAGGAAAAACAATAAAAATAAAGGAAATATATTGTGATAATTTTTCAGTGAATGCTTTCAGTCTACAGAGACTTGTGGCTGCAAATCTGATACAGTTGATTGTACTACACAACTTGTCACCTGCAAACTTGCTGAGGGTGCATTTCATCGTACAGTTGATATCATTGATGAAGGTGTTACAGAACTCTGATCCCAGTACTGATCCCCGAGGAACATCAATCATCACTGATCTCCATCTGAACATTAAGCCATTGACCACCATGATCTTGCGACCAGTTTTACATCCATCAAATCCATATCTTTCCAGTCTGAAAGAAGGATGTTATGGGGATTTATGTCAGAGGCCTTGCTGAAGTCCAGATGGATGATCAGTGGCTCTTCCATTGTCCACTCATGCAGTTATGGCATCATTAAATGCGGCAAGGTCGGTCAGGCAGGACCTGCAGTTGGTGAGGCCATTATGGTTAACCCATATCACCTCCCTCTGTTCTATTTGCCTCGGCATAGCCTCCAGGAGGTAGCTATGGTACAGAGGTGAGGCTGGCAGGTCAGTAGTTCTCTGAGTCATCCTTTCTACTCTTTTTAAAAGTGCATACGATGTTGCCTTTTTTCCAGTCACCAGGGACCTCACCTGACTGCTATGACCTTCCAGATATCAAGAATGGCTTGGCAACTACAACAGCAAGTTCCCTCGGGACTCAAGAGTGCATCTCATCAGGACCAGGACCATCTGATAATCTGACTTTCCATTTCTCCTTTGGACAAAAGTATTCTTATGACTTTTACTGAAAAAAGGCTTTTCAGTAGAAGGGTTTTGTCTTCAAATATTCTGATTATTTCCAGCCATGTAATAGGCTGGGAGAACTAGAATGACTCTTAGCTGAGATGTAAGAATTATCAGTAAGGACATCCTTATTGGATTAATAAAGGAGAAAGATTAGTGAATTCAAATCTCAACTTTAACATAATCAGAGATTTTTGAATAACAGTAAGTTTGCAAATAATGCTATCTCAGAGGATGAAAGGATGAAGCATGAAATGTATTTTGAGATGATGCTGTCTTTAGAAGATGCATGGGAGAAAAAATAACCAAATGGTGACTAAGAAGTACTAAAAAATGAGAAGAGCAAATCTCTACAACTGTATGTATTCCCCATGATTTATTTTTTTTTTTTAAATGTGCATTACACAGTGAAGTAACCATTGAATTTGCAGTGTGTATTTTCTGTGTTCTTTTCTGTTTTTTCTTTTCTGTGTGTTCTGAGTTTTCTCTAACAGGCAGTGTCTGAGAGATTTTACTAAGTTTACTAAGTTTAGGGTGTGATTGTAAGCAAAAAAGTGTCACTGTCACTCATTCACAGTCACCTTAGCTACGTTCTTGATTACATAGAAATATGAATATTTGCTGTATTATTTCATTGGGTATCTGCAAATCGCATAGCTTCATTTATACATCACAATTCAGAATAATCAGAAGTCTACCTTTTAGTAAAAACTATAAAGATCACAGCCACAGTCCCTCTTATTTTCTTTTTTACTTTTTATTTTTCTTTTTTATTTTTTTTTACTTTTCTTTATCTTCTAAGTAAATTAAATTTAATTTCAAATGGTTGAAAACGTATGTGCTGTGAAACCTCTAGCGTTTGTAATGTTCTTCATATATGCAACTTCCTTAAAAATAAGACATAAATAGGATATACTCATGGAGACTAATCTCTAACTAGAAGGTTAAAACAGACAAAACATGATGGAAAAAGAGAGAAGGCATTTGCTGCTGACTGTGTAGATGAGTCCTTTCTTACAGATGAAAACAAAAAAGTTTACTGTGCAGTTATTTGTGGAACAGAGAACGATAAAATCAGTTTAGCTTTAAACATAACAGTATGCAAGGGAAAGAACATATCAGTAGCTTACCAGAAGTGTTTCTGTGAAAGTATTGAATGCTGTGCTGATTTCCCTTTTTTTTTTCCTGTTTCTATTAAGCAAGGACTTAAAACAAACAAACAAACAAACCAACAAACAAACCAACAAAAAAAAAACTTTGTCTTTTATTAAAGATTATAGATCATATGATCATATAGATTATAGATCACATAGATGAATTTATACATTGTACTCATAACTATGAAGACCTCACTGGGACTGTATTTCCTATTTTGAGTGCTGCATTTAGTAAAAATATGAAACCAACTAGTAGGAGAACCAGTAGGAGTCTGGAAGAAAAAAAAGGAAATCATTGAACTGTTGAAAGAGTATTTCTGAGAAAAGGTGGAGATGAAATGTAATGAATTTCGTGTATATTAAAAGCTCCAGGAAAAGAAAGAGAAATAGGTTACATTCCATGTCTCTGTTGAGTAAGAAAAGATAAATGTAAGATAAATAGACTAATAAGTTTGAAAAGGAGAAGGAGAATTGAATTCAGATTATTAGGTAAAGCTGTTATCAGACTGCTGAGGAAGTTTGCTTAGGTTTCAACCACAAAGCTTTTTAGGTACATAGTCAAAGTACATTCTGTAAAGCCTGAATAATATCTGTGGGGAAATGCGTGAGACCACCTGCAACCTTGGATGTCAGGGGGAAATTCTTTACAGAGAGTGGTGGGATGCTGGAACAGGCTGCCCAGAGAGGCTGCGGATGCCCCGTCCCTGGAGGTGTTCAAGGCCAGGTTGGATGGGGCCCTGGGCAGCCTGGTCTGGTATTAAATGTGGAGATCAGTGGCCCTGCCTGTGGCAGGAGGGTTGGAGATTCATGATCCTTGAGGTCCCTTCCAACCCTGGCCGTTCTGTGATTCTGATTCTCCCTAAAATTCATCTATTTGTCCGTGCTTTTGTTTCGCAGTGGTAGCTAATTTGCTTCTTGTTAGTCATGTTTCATTACAATCCAGAATCTTCCTGGTTCTAAAAATTGTGTATTTGTGTTGTGTCTCACAGGGCAAATATGAGTTGAATTAGTTGAATGTTGTTTATATTTTTAGCCACTACAATATCCCTTCTGAACTTTTAAGGGACTACGTTATGTTAATGCCAAAATCTCTTAACAGAGTGGTTTTGCTATTTATTATTTTATTTTATTAGATTGTATTTTTGTTTTATTTTATTATACTTCATTTATTTTATTATTTTCATTTTTATTAAAGAATGGATTCAAGCCAATTATGTGAAGTCCTTCAGGGTTGTTTCCAGAGAAATTTTCAGTTTTGTATGTTGCAGAATCTGTACTCCCTATGATTTTTCATCTTCAAAATTGTTAATATTTCAAATAAACTAACTCAGATACCCTGAGAGACAAGAACAAGGTTGAAATATTCCCAGTCGGATCTCTTATGGTTCAAGCATACTTACTTTCCATTTCTAGTTGATTCAGCTCTTCATCAGGCTCATCAAAGTGATCTCATGTTCATGTCACATTTTGTCTTTGTATAATCATTAGCTACCTTAATGTTAAACAGGAAAAAATCATATGTATCATGAAAAATATTTAAGGGAAATGAGATGAAAAAAATGCACAATTCAGGCCTTCTGATCTTCGAACATTCTTAGATTTTCTGAATGAAGTAAGACCTGACCAGCAAAGTTTATTTTTTATAACAATATTTCATAATTTGGGTCGTTTAATAATGCAAAAAACAAACAGAATACTTTCAAACTAGCAATGCTTCTCTAAGTCTCCTTCCTGGTGCTCCAGATCAACTCACTGCTGATACATATACTTTAATAATGGCTGCAAACTTCTACTTCTAGAGTGATATTTTTATATCTTGGCTTTTCAGCGTGGTTCAAAAAATAAGGTCCATATAAAGTCTACCTTAAGATTTATTGGCTACATTTTATCAACTTGTAAGCAATTTAACAGCCTGTTCCTGAAAAACTGATTGTGTCAAGGATTCTCTGACATTGGACACAGTGAAATAAGAGCTTTCCTATTCCATAGCTGTCATCTTTCTGCCTTCAGATTCAGTCGCTGATTTTTGCTTCTCCAAGAGCACATAATACACATGAATGCAGAGAGAGGAGGAAGTGAATTATGTTCAGGTGGATATTGTGTTGGAACCCGAACATACAAATTGCAGAAGAAATAGCACCCTGAAGGCACTAAGTTTTTTCTCCATAACATTAGATCTAACCAAAAGCTATGAAATCGTTACAGAAAATAATATTGTTTCCTTCAAGTACTGAAATTTTATTTGGAAATGTGATGTACTAATTTTTCTAAACTTGATTTATAGCTGTCATCATCACAATATAAATTAAATTGGTATCACAGCCTCCCTTTTCCTCTCCTTCCTTGCTCAATTCCTCAGGATAGGTTTTTTATTTTATTTGTCTCTCCAAGTTGAGAACCTAATGTCAGACTTTCCATCCTTTCTATTTTGTCTATTTGTCCAGAAGACCGTATTGCTTAAATAAGAAAAGGCCCTGCTCGCATGAGGGAGGTAAATTTGAAGGAAATGAAACACACTCAATGAGACTGAAGTAAAGCCAAAATAAAAGGGGAAATTGAATGTCAGAATTAATTTCCATTTCTGTCTGAAGGCACCTAAAAGGAACTTGGGCAAGGAAACATATCAACTATCATAATTGTTTCCTCTTCCATTACTCTCTTTTTCTGGATTTTTTTTCCCACTATTTCTATAAAGAAATTGCTAATCTAGTTGGCATCAACAATCTACACTAAGTTGTTACACCATACTCAGGAAAATTTGTTCTCTTAATTATTTGGCATAAATAGATTGCAAAACAATCTGAAAAAAAAATTGCTGTTATCTATTCCCACAGCTAAGCAACACACTTCTTTCAGAGAGTACAAACAAAATCAGAAGTTTCTAGCACATGCTTACTCTTTTATTGTTTGTTTTCCAGGCTACCCATCCCAGCAGTCCCCACAGGCCTACAGGCTTGCCTGTGTGCACCTGCATGAAAGGAAGTTTTCCTCTCATACGCTTTGCAGTTTGCAATTTGTTATTTTTACAATTAATTAAACCCTCTGAGATCAGCTTCTTTTGCACTTTGCAGAGAAAATCTGTGCAGAAGAGCTTTTTAGCAAAAACTGCAAGAAGCAAGTACAAAGAACTTTCAAATTACTGCTGTCCTGCCACCATCTAAGAAACACTTTTGGAATGATTCTGTCTTCCTGGTGATACAGTTGTTTACTCTACAGGAACCTGTAGTCTGTGGTCCATTTGTTGTCCCTGACATTAAAAAAGTAGCAACAGTTTTGATAAGGTGGTGACAGTGAAGGGGAAGCTGATCAGTGTTTAGATTTTTTGCCTGTTCAACATCTAATTTTTGATATGTTTAAAGAGAAATATGTGTACAAATCATCATTTGGTTTGTTTACAGTTATTTAAAATGCTTGGTACACCTAGAAATGCCAGCAAGTACCATTATAGTTCTAGATCATTGTCATAGAATCAGTAAGATTGGAAAAGACCTCTGAGTCCTAAGACTTAAGACCAAAGACCTGTAGTCCAACCGTCCACCTTCCTGTAATAATGTCCACTAAACCAGATCCCTAAGTACTACATCAACTCTTAAATAACTCCAAGGATGGTGACTCCATAACTTCTGTGGGCAACCAGTTCCAATATCTCACCACTGTTTCTGAGAAGAAATTCTTTTGAATATCCAATCTAAGCCTCCTCTGGCTCAACTGAAGGCCATTTCCTCTAGTTCTATTGCTTGTTACCTGGGAGAAGAGACCTACCCCCACTTCTCTACAATCTTCTTCCAGGTCATGGTAGAGAGTGATGAATTCTCCCCTGAGCCTCCTCTTCTCCAGACTGAACAATCCTGGTTCCCTGAGCCTTTTTCCCCTAAGAATTGTGCTCCAGACTCTTCACAGTTTCATTGCCTTCTATCGACGCTCTCAAGGACTTCAGTGTCTTTCTTGTAGTGAGAGGTCCAAAGCTGAACACAGTAAAGGTGCAGCCTCACCAGAGCTAAGTACAAAGTTGCGATCATCTTTCTGGTCCTCCTGGCTGGCCACCCACTGACTCATGTTCAGCTGAGTATTCTCTAACACCCTGAGCTCCTTTTCTGTTGCACAGCTTTCCAGCCCCTCTGCTCCAAGACTGTAGCATTCCTTAGAGTTGTTGTTGCACCTAAGAGCAGGTGCCTTTCATGAATCTGTGCTCGCTGGGCCTGATGTCCTGGTTGTCTCTCACATGTTGTGTGTTTGCACTCAAGATGATCTGCTCCATAACCTTCCCTGGCACTGTCAGGCTGACAGGCCTGAAGCACCCAGATCTTCCTTATCACCCTTCTTGTACATGGGCATTACATTAGAAAGCCTTCAGTAATCTGGGACCTCTCAGGTTGACCAGGAATGCTGATAGATGATGGAAAGCAGGTTGGTGATCACATCTGCCAGCTCCTTCAGCACCCTCTGGTGGATCTCACCTGGCCCCACAAACTTGTGACAAGCTAGGTAGAATTGCAAATCCCTGTTTCCATCTGTACCATAGGAGGATTTAGTCTGCTCCTTACTCCAGAGTTTCTGAATACCCTGAGGATAACTGGCCTGACTATTAAAGCCAAAAGTAAAGAAGGAATTGAGAACCTCAGCCTTTTCTGCATCCCCAGTGGTTGTGTTCCTTGCTGCATCAGTAAAGGATGGGGATTTTCCTTGTCCCTCTTCTTGCTGTTAATATACTTGCAAAAACATTTTTTATTATTGTTAGCAATGGTGTCCAGATTAAATTATAGCTGGGCTTTTAGCCAGATTTACTCCCTGCACATGCTAGCAACTTTCTTGTAGCCTTTCTGAGTTGCTTATTGCTTCTTCCACAGGAGGTAAACTCTCATTTTCTTCTAGAGGTTCATCAAAGTTTCCTGTTTGTCCATTCTGGTCTTCTTCCACACTGGCTCATCTTGCAGCACAGGGGGACAACCTACTCCTGTGGCCCTAAGACTTCCATCTTAATCTGCCCTTGTGAGGCCCCATCTGGAGTACTGTGCGCAGGTCTGGAGACCCAATACAAGAAAGACAGAGAGCTGTTGGAGAGGATCCAGAGGAGGGCTATAAGGTTGATCAGAGGGCTCAAACACATCCCCTATGAAGAGAGGATAAGGGAGCTGGGCTTGTTCAGCCTGGAGAAAAGAAGGATGCAGAGTGACCCTTGCAGCCTTTCAGTACCTAAAAGGAGCCTATAAACAGGAGGGGAGTCAACCCTTTGAAAGGGTAGATAACAGCAGGACAAGGGGAAATGGTTTTAAGTTGAGAGAGGGAAGATTTAGGTTGGATATCAGGGGGAAGTTATTTACTATGAGAGTGGTGAGGTGCTAGAACAGGCTGCCCAAAGAGGCTGTGGATATCCCATCCCTGGAGCTGTTCAGGGCCAGGTTGGATCGGGCCCTGGGCAACCTGGTCTGGTATTAAATTGGTGGCCCTTCCTGTGGCAGGGGGGCTGGAGATTCATGATCCAGCCTTCCAAGGCTGTTTAGTAAGTCTCCTTTCCAGTATCCTGAACAGCTCAAAGCCCGCCCTCTGGAAGTCTATGACAGTTTTCTGACCTTCTTCCTGACTTCACCAATAATAGAGAACTTTACCTTTTCGTGATTGCTCTGCTCAAAACAGTCCCTGACCACCACATCTTGCACCAGCGCTTCTGTTTGTGAATAGCAGGTCTAGAAGGGCACCTCCCCTGGTAGACTCACTTACCAGCCATGTCAGGAAGTTATTTTCTACACACTGCAGGAGCCTCATAGGCTTTTTCCTCTGGGCTGTATCGTATTTCTAGCATATATCAATAAATCTGTTGCAAGTCAACGCTAGCTGTAGCCGCTATGGAGTATTCATTTTTCACTTACTTTTGCTGCTATTTTAGACACTTCCTGTCTTCACTTACAAGAGCAGTGAAAGTTAAGGTGCTAGAGCTTTACAGTGCATGTCTTGTTGACTATGAGCAGTTGCTTAATGAATATATCATTCAGTAGTAATATATTACTCTATTTTTTATATTCATTTTAGGCTGAAATCTCCATTGATCTCAAAAGGCATCAAATTTCTTTTTGTCCAAGAAATCAGATTGGCTATAAGCGACTTTGATTTTCAAAATGGAATTCAAGTCAACTTCTTACTATAGAGTCTATGATAAATACTGCTACTAAAAGAAAATTCTTTAGAGAGGAGGAATTGGAATGCCCTCTTTGTCTTGTATTTTCTGCAATCAGTGCTCATAATTCAGTGAAATTACAGGAATTCAGCTAGAAATAGTTCTTAGCTAATGGCATAACAACAAAAAGAACTACTAAAATGTAAATATTCTTCCCCTCCAAATTACTGGAACTGTTTTTTACATAGACTTCTGAAGAAAAAATGAAGTGTCTTCTCTAAATGCAGTAGACATTTGGTTGTCATTCAGCCAAAATGATTTGCCTTCTGTTCCTTCTCCCCCTCTTGAATTTATTTTCTGGCCTTTACAACTGTTTTAGGAAGTAAGAGAAACAAATCCTTAAAAACTGATGAGATCAGTTGTTTAACTCTCTTGTGAACAGAAATTGGTACATAGGTGTCTGGAAGCTCTAGGAGAAAATCCAGCATTCATTGTAAAAAGAAAAACATTTTACAATACAGTGTACAATAAGAACAAGAGCCATTGCATTTTACTTTTTGGCACTGCAAAGAAGAAAGAAAGAAAATGTCACTTTATGAAAGAGAAAACAAAACAGAACAAAACCAAACATTGGCACAGCTATTGGAAGATATCCCAGATCAGTTCAATTCAATGTAAATTTCTTAGCTTCCCCCTTTTCTCACATTTAATGCATCATGTAATTACATCACTTTACTACTACAGGCATGATTTCCACCATGAGCATGAATGATGGTGAGGCTATCCAAGCTCTCAGTCAGTCAGTAAACTAATTAGTTATTCAATCCCTGCATAAATATGGGAGTGCAAGCAACTCTCATCTACTACTAGGGCGAAGATTCCCCATTAGCCAAGCAAATCAACTCAGTTATGAGTTTGATGAAATTATTTGGTTAAAGGGATTTTGGCCTGTCAGTTTGGACTAAAATCATGACAGAGATAAGTGCAGAAAAATCAACTTGCTTGTATTATGGAGAATAATTTCAGTGCCTGGTGGGGAAGGCTTAAGAGAGGAGGAGAACAATTATGTCAAACATAAAATTTTGGCAAAAGAAATATGAGGTAGATGTGGAGCTTCCGTCCTTGTCTTCAAAGTCATAAGAGAAGTAGTGGATTTATATGGGAAAGGCTGTAATGCATTTTAATGCAGTGGTTACTGAGTTCACATGGAAAATTATTTAGATAAAATTATTAGAAAAGATAGACCTCAACAGATAGTGCATCATACTTACTAACGGGCTTTCAAATTATAAACTCAAACAAAAGCTAGTCAAAAGTATACTGCCTAAAGTGTGTATTGTATAAGTATTAAATCACAGAATAAACTTTTTTTCTCTTTAGATTAGCTCTTGTACACTGTTACTTGCTAATGTAGACATGATTTGCATTTACGTTTAATGAGTTGGAGACAAGTTTATTGAATCCTATTCAGTGAAGAAGGTAGTAGAAAAGAAGAGAGAAAATTTGAGTTTGTTCTTAGGATTTCTGTGTAGGAAGATACAGGAAATATGAAGTACTTCAACAACTACTGGAGGTGTCCAAAGAGCAAGATCAATAATAATGGATGTGTATCAGAAGCTATCAGATTGTCAGTGGTAGTCTGGAAAATAAAGAAGCTTAGGATACATCCGTTTAGAGGCATCATTGTATTTCAGGTGATGGGGAGACTTACTTAAGAAGCAGCTACATAGTATGTTGTAGGCGACTGTGAGACCCCCCACGGGGTGTGACGTGATAGGCCCTCTCCCTGCTCTATGACTGATGTGTGGCACGTGCCCTTAGGGGCGTAGACGAAGCACATAGGTTGTACAAGCTAGAGTTCACGTGCAATAAACAGCATTTTGCTGTTCATCATATTGGTGTGTGCGTGCAGTCATTTGGTCCTGGCCTGGTTTTAGGTCAGTACCGTAGGAGGCAATGCAACAATAGTAAAAAGCAGTTGATTTTGAGTGTGAAAGATTGAAGGTAATTTGTGTGAAAGTGATCATGAAATGAAATGTAAGTACTCATTATTCTGAAGAATGAAGCTTGTGATTACAAGCGGAAAATATAGCCAGAGGTTTCGGAAAATATAGCCAGAGAATTACTAAGAAAACTTGTATAAGAAAATACAGAAAATACTGTATTTCAGATGATAAGAAAGTTAGTAAAAATGCACACTACTACAAAATTTCAAAAAAAAAAAAAATTTGAAAATTAGGATACATAATGAAAAACCATCATGGCTACATCAAGATCACTTTCTAGGGAAGGCTAGGAAGATAATGAAAAGAATATTAACTTCTTTTTTTTTTTTTTAATTTCAGAGAGAAACTACAAAAAGGCATCCCAACATAAATGTAAAAATAATTACAATTGAAAAAATTGAGAAATAAAACAATTTTTAAGTAAAAAAGGATATAAATTAATTTTTAAAAGTTCATAAAGGTATTAAGAGAAGAACTGTACTGGTATAATTTTAAACCTCTCATAGTCCATACTTTGCACTTTTATAAATTGTAAGCTATTGTCTAGATAAAACTGCTAACTACTTACAAGTCTTTCTGAATATGACTTTTCAACTGTGTTTGCTTTTAGAATGATTTTATTCAGAGTATGTGCTCTTTTCTTAAATCTCATGTGTGACTCCAAAAAAAATCAATTTATGTTACAGTTAATGCATTCCTTTAATAATAGATTAAATGACCTTTTCAAATAAAGATGAGATTGTTTTAGAAATCACTTACTGTGGGCAAATCTGTGTTTTAATTTACTATTTACATACAGATCTTTTAGTAATTTGTTAGATATCTCTGTGGTTGAAGCTAGGATAGCTTATTCTCTTTTTACCCACACTTTGAAGACAAATAATATCTATGACCTTTTCCAATTTCTCTTGGTTCTCAAACATTCCCCTTTACTTCTCATATACAATCATTATTAAGTCAGAAATTGTAACAATGTATCATCAGATCTTCTGACTTGATCTGCCCATATATTCCATGACATATTATTTATTTATTCATTTTAAAGGTCTCAACAGTAAGTGTTTTAGTGATGATAGCTAAAATGCTAAGATGGTCCTGAATTAATTTTCTCTTGATGTCCTCACTCATTTGTCTTCACTCATTTGTGCACCTGTGTTTTTAAAACTTTCTTCTTTTGCTTCCTGGTATTTGCTCTTGACCTTTTGGGCCTTTTATTCATTGCATCGTAGTCAGTTTGATTAATCATAATGTGTGCAGTAATTTTAGTCTGAACTTTTCTTTCCTCATCTTTCTAGGACCCTTTTTAGATATTGGAGCTATTACCTTTTTTTTTCTTTGTTTCATTTTTTTCTGTACAGCTCAATTTGTTTCTTACTATATCTGTGTATCTGTCACAAATGGTAGACAATACAATCTCTCTGCAGAGTTGTACTACAAGATTAAACCTGTCTAATATTTGTTTGCATGGAGTACTTCCCAACTGATCTTTTTGCCATTTTTCTGAAAACAGATCTGCTTTTCAGCTCTCAGTGGATTTTAGGGCAGGGTCATTTCCCTTACTGTGACTCTCTCCTTCTTCCTTTCCCTCCCAGCTGTGTACCCTGAGCTACTCTTCTAGCTCATTGAGTCAGTGTACTCATTCCTTTCTTTGCCAGAAAGTTTAAGAATACCAGTCACTATTTCCAAGATGTCAGTGCTGTGTAGCAACAGAACAATGTACAATAGGCAAAAACTTCAACGCAAGAAGTTTTAAGCAAACATGAGGAAGAATTCCTTTACTTTGAAGATGACAGAACACTGGAACAGGCTGCCCAGAAAGGTTGAGTGTCCATCTCTGGAGATGTTCAAAACCCAACTGGACGCCTTCCTGTTCAACCTGCTGTAGGGAACCTGCTCTTGCAGGGGGTTGGGCTACGTGATCTGCAGTGGTCCCATCCAACCCGTATGATTCCATGATTCTGTGATTTTATCGTTGTGTGATTTTGTGGCTGGCCATCAAGTTCTTTTTATGGGAAGCAGCTAAGGAACATTTGTCAAATTTCTCCTTGTCCTCACTCATTCACCAGTTGGTTGCATAAGCATTGCCATTTTGGACACCCATTCTTAAGTCCTTAGGCTTTAAGCCTGAGGTAAATAGTCAGCTTGCTGCTAGAGATCAGTCTGCCTCTTCTGGACAGGTGAATCCCAACCCTCTCTAACAGACTGTAATCTGCATAGTAAGTCCTATTATCATAAGATGAAGATTTAAAACGCTTAATGAGAACAGTGCTGAGAGGTCTTTATGTAAAGGTTAAACGGTAAGGCAACTTCCTCCCCATGTGCACTTATGGTAGAATATGATTGGAAATACTAAAGTTTGTCTTCCAGGAGTGACACAGAGCAGTGGAAATAGCTAGGTCCAATTTCTATTCTTTTTCCCTGAGAACTGAATGTGTCCTCCAATTTAATGAATGCAAATAACAGCTCTAAACCATATTGCTTAGTTCTTCTGCTCCTTTAATAAAAAATGACTGAAAAAATTCCAACTTTGAATCTGGTTTGGTAAAAAAGGCAATTACATTCAAGTTACATTAGGAATTGGATGCACAGGAGTATGATAAGAAGATTTAATGACCTACAGCATATAATTAAAAGAAAGAAAATAAAGGAACATTTCTACATGCTATCTCATTACTCTCAAAGGTTGTTATCCAACTGCGCTTAATTCCGTCCTGTGCCACTTACCAAGATAAATGTTTGTTATCTCCACATTCAAATCAACCAGTTTCCTCAGTCGTGCAGAGAAGAACTCTTCAGTTTTTATTCCCGGGGCCTTTGCATAAAAATTGCAAGTTCTGTTGAAGCCTGCAGCATCATTTCAGATGGAAGCCTTATTTGACTCTTCACCACACGTAGAAGGGATTTTTAGGGTATTTCTGTCTCTGCAGTTGTGATTTTGTAGAAATAATTCAGAGAATAAATCCAGGTACCTAAACGTTTTACTTGCTCCTGAATATCTAGGTAGCTTGTGAGGGAAGGATCAAAGGAAGAGCCCACAGGGAAACCATGTGGCTGAAGAATAGAAAGAGGAGTTCAAGCACGAAACACTGTGAAATCTGAAATAACACTGAATCTTTATGTCTAAGCACCTCAATCACTTCCCTGAAATACGTTTGAAATTTTGGCAGATTTTCAGTGTCTTCAGTAGCACCAACTCTATCTGCTGCCAAGTTTCACTTCCATACACCCAAAAACAGGGCAACATTTTGCAAATCCCTGTCCCATTTCCTGTGCTTTGTGTCCCCAGTGAATTACAAGAAACAGGATAGAAAAAGGTTTTGTGGTATGGTCATGCCTGTTATATACTCATACCTTAATTCTTGTGGGGAAAAAATAGGAACACTTGAATTGCTGGGTTGAAGGAACCAGATCAGCCTCGGCAGAAGACAAAAGTAAACCTCAGAAAACTTCCCAGATGTGTGTTAGTTCCTAGCTTCTCCAGTTGCTTCAGGCTCTCTTGAAAACTAGTCCTTAGAAAGCTGTGTGGTATTGAACTGACCTCTGTGCATTTATTGAGCAAAACCTTGGGTGGGCTGGTCTGGGAGGCAGCCCTGTAACAGGACAGTACCTTTATGTTAATCCCTCTCTGCTGCAATTCAAGGCAGCCATAAAGGTACAATAAACAACAAATTGGAAAACCAGTTAGTTTCAGAACCATTTGAAATGTCCATTTGCTCTTTTTAGACTTATTTTTCTTTAGTACCTGGACCCAGTCTTCCATCAAGATCTTGCTCCAATGAAACTTGTGTTCCTTTTAGTTTTATCTTTTTAAAATAAACTCCTAAATTAATTAAACATTTTTTTTTTCCTATAGTAGAACACTATAGCAAATCAAGGGAAAATTATCTGTGTTATAATCCAAGATAAAGGATAGAATCCTCTGTGGAAACACTAAAGGTCAGCTAGTATAAAATAATAGGCAAAGCAGCATATTATGTACGCTATTTCATAACCTTTATTTTAGAAATTGTTTTGATTAATGGGTTTTCTCCTGAAGAAAAAAAAAAAAGAAAAGAGATCATCTTGACATGACACATTGAAGATAATAGCAAAAAATGAGTTAAACCAACCTTGCCACCTAGACTCTGTAAGGAGAAGGCTGCATGTTGGGCAACCTTTATTTTGAAACTGCTTTTATTTCATTTTAAATATTAATACATTTTTGCAAGCAAGAGCAGAGTGAGACAATCTAAACTTCTTTCAATGTCAACTAATGCTTTTCTTTCTTTTTTACACTGTTATATGTTTATTTTACCTCATGTGTCTAGGAGAATGAACACCTTTTTGCTTTCTGTGCTAAGTGAAAAGTTATGGTCCAATGATTCCCATGTGTTAAGAGACTTGGTTTAGTATAAGAAGAATTTTTTATTTTTATTAATGGTGTAAAGTAACAGTGGTTAGTGGACAATTTACTTCAGGTTTTTATATCGTATTTGCCATTAATGAAATATTTTTGGGAATATGAGGGATGTTTTCCTAATTTTGACTATGTGTGAGAGTCTGCTAGTGGATGACAGTGGATATAAAGTAAGAGGGATGACTTTTTGTGGTGCTCCAATAGGAAAAGAGTAAAACAGGCACCTCTTTGCTAAAAATCATTCTTTTACCTGTTTTAAGATAGACAGAAAAATAGGAATTGGACAGGCCAATGGCACATGAATTTTGACAGTTTTCTTGTTTTCCAATACAGATTTTGCTAACTAGAGAATAATTTAGTTCTGTACTTTGAGTTTATTTTCATAACTGTCCTGAAAAAAAGTGTATCTGGCCAATACTTTTATAAAATTATATATTTTCAGAAAAAATGTATCATTGTACATGGCCTAATACATATGGAATACTTGTAGAATTAAGGTAAATTAAAATAAGACTAATTTACAGAGATCCTGATGCAAAAGCTGGTATTCTGGCTTTGAAGACTGGTATCTATTTCAAACTCTTGTTTCTGAAAAACCTTATCTTTATCTTTGAAAAACCTTTATCTTTTTTAGCATCTATTTCCTTTTTTATCCCTTCAAGCAAAAAAAAATGATGTGATCATGGCCTTGCTTATTGTTTTCACTTGTAAAACACCTCACGAACTACAAACAGCAGAATTACAGAGGTACGTGACATGATAGGGATCAGTTTTTTTATATGATTTACTGCAGTCTGTTAGGCTACTTCATTTCTTGGACATCCTTTGTTTCAGTCTTTAATAACCTCTTCATCTCTCTTTCTTCAGTTTTTCTCCCAGCTTTTTTAGGCTGGATCATGCTTTGTTATATACAGTCCTGCAGACTGGACAGAAGAAGGTCCACACAAGGCACAGGTGATAGCTGACAATTTTTCTCAAAGTTCTAGACTTGAGAGGTGAATTACCAACTCACTGTTATTACTATATTATTATTTTCATCTGAGGCTTGTCTTCAGCTTCATATTCCTTACTGTCCTGAATCTGATAATACTTCATGTCTTATTAATCAGATTCTGATTCAGATTCTGATTCTGCCCATCATCTCTATTTTTAATGTCAGCAAACCATGCAGACACACTTTCTTCACACTCATGATACTTAACCTGAATAGTTGGCAACAGCATTCTCTGTAAGTTTTTAAGATCTCTTTTTTAATTCTTCTTCAGATAAAAATCCACCAGATTTCCCTATATTAGATTATAATAACAAAGTTACTTACACATAAATATTGTACTAGAGATCTTGTTTTGTTTTCTGAACATATTTCTCAATCTTTTACTTCATGTGTCTTACTCACCTTATTATTAGCTTTAGCTGATCAAAAACTGGTTTCTGGACATGAACTAACTGTGGGTGCTTTAATGTATTACTATAAATCTCTGCTGTCTTTACTCTGACAAGATTTACATCTCTTGTGAAACACAGAAAATATATTAGACACTGGAAGAAGACAATATCTTAGCCATGGTTAGGATTTCAAAAATTTTTATTTTTAATTAAATAACTTATCTCTAAGTAGGTCTTTCACAGCTTCAAGAATTTTAATGGAAGAATGTGATTTGATTTCAGTATTCTATTGTTACTCTAATTCACTTTTAACCTATAGAGAAGATACATGAAAAGGTTTGCAGACAAACAAACAAAATAATCTAATTACTGTGAAGTTTCTTTGCTGTCCATTTTCTTCTTTCCATTGTGTCACTGAATTTTAATCCAGTGTGTTCTACAGAAGTTATGTCACATCATGTTATGCAAATATATCAGTCATCTTTCTGTAGATTTAACATAATACTATACAGAAATTGCTATTTCCAACAGCAATGTTAGATAATATTTTATTTGATCTTTTCAAGTTATTTTCTCAGTTTGACTTTATGTGATACTTTTACTGTGGACATTCTGAAAAGATTTTGTGGTATAAAAATCTCTGAGAAGACCATATTTTAGCTCAACAGTAGAAAACACTGCAGCTTTTCATATGCAGTTACAGAATAAAATTCAGCATAGGAGCTGGGAAAACTCTGCCACAGAGAGCAACATATAATGGATCATTTTCTACCATTAATGGCAGAATCTCATGGTGCTCTGAGTTTGCTATACAGGCCATAAAAGGCCCTATTGCCTGTCCTCCTTCTTTCCACCGATTCCAGAAAAAATTCATTACCATGTGTTCAGTTCTTTTTGTATTTATCTTGGGCTTTGATTCTCACTTCAATATTTCAGTTTTATTGAATTCTCACAGTAAGAGTAGAGATGGAAAAAATGCAGTTACCCTGAGATAACTGGACTATCCATTTATTTAAGTACAACTGAGAGTGCAAAGGTAGGTTGGAAGGTAGTGTGGGAGATACTACCAACCAGAATTACCATTTTGTGTTGAATCTAAACCAGTATCTCTTTATTTTAAAGTACCCTATGCTTCAAAAATTACTACTGTGTGAATGAAGTCTTCGATTATTTCTGCGGCTGAAAGCATAAGCAGGGCAGTCAGATTGAGAGAGAAAAAAACACCATCAAAAGAAGTCAATACTGTTTAGAATATTGTATTTAAAAATTACTATCGCTTTACCTGAAAATAAACTTGTAACAAATCAGAGAACTGAAGGACTAATGTGTTTTTTGACAATCCAAAGACAGTATAGTGACTGAATTAAATTCTACATTTATAGCTGTCCATCATTTATTACAGTACCCATTTAGAGACGTAGCTGAAGGAAAACTCCTGTCTGTTTCACATCATACATGTAACAGAAAGACAGAAAAGAATGGAGAAACTGTGGTGTCTGTGAATGAAACTTCAACTAAATGCTTGTTTCCCTCAAGATTAGTGCTTCTTTGGACACTTTCTGATTAGATTCAAATGGAATATCTAAATCTGCTTTATTAAGCAATAAAATGAAAGGCTCATGACTTTCATGAAGTCACATATTATCTGGTAGCTTTATTTCAGATGATTATTTTTTTCTTCATAAACTCAGTAGATGTTTCAGGTATATAAAACTACATTTCTAATGACAGATTCCAGTGAATGATGTTTATTCATGAATGAATTATGCTTCATATTCATCTGATATGTATTAAAATTTATTCATATCATCAATAAATGAATGTTAGAGGTTAGTAGCACAATTTTTCTAATCTATTGGATTTCCTTTAATGCTACATACTCTTTATCTCAGTATGAAAATGGAAGAAAATGTGGAAAACAGGAATCTGAATTTAATAATAATAATCTTTAAGAAGTAAAGTAATGAGCACACTTGGTTTTCTAAGGAAAGTGAGGGAATTTTGTGTTCCTAGTATTTTAGCCTATATGAATTCTTATACGTAAAATTTAATCTGGTGAAAACCCAGCTGGAACTTGAAAAGGACACTGTTGTAAAAGATAACAAGAAGTGTTTTTACAAATACATTAACAATGAAAGCAATAGCAAGGAGAATCTCTATCCTTTCTTGTATGTGACAAGGAATAGATCTCAGATCAGCACTGACAGTAAAGACAAGTTCTGAAATAAGCTTTATCTTCAGTTTTGCAAGGGGACAGGCCAAAGCTGAATCCAATTAATTGAATCCAATCTTGAATTTCCCCAATTAAATGGAACAGGGAAGACTGTGACTTGGGGCTGGCTATACTGGAAATGTTTCCTTATTATTATGTTTGTGTATATGGGTAGATAATTACTTGAAGTAATTTAGTTCAGTAATTAATTTCTACAAGCAAAGTTATTAATAGCATGATAAGAAATAAAAATATATATTTCTGAGTTTTTATGGTACTAGAAATGGTAGATAAGTGAACAAGAAAAGATCTGCTTAATTTTGATGTAGAGTAGAAGAACGTTTGAAAATATAGTCTGAAGTATGGTATGCTGCTTGTTCTAAAAATACATACAAGATCACTAGAATGAATAGCTCAGGTTTGCTAATATCTCACAGAAAAATCCATAAAAACTGTATTTTTAGGTTTTCTCCTAAAATATTCTTCATATATTTAAAGACAGGAACTCTAAAAAACAACAAAAAAAACCCACTTCTGCAGGAAAAGAAGTTGCATGTCTAAAAGAGTGTTCAGTTTTGTGTTAATAAATATAACTACAAAATATCTATTTTCACTGTCTCTGCAGTAGAGTTATCTGTTGGTTTTCAAAAATATATTAGGCTTGCTTTATTCCACAGTTATCACAGCTTTAAGGGATTGTGATACCAGGGATCAGCTGTAACAGTGGCTTGGAGCCTCAGAGCACTGAGGTGGCAATGCAGTTTTTTCTTTTGTCTTAGGAACTGAAAATGTGCAGAAATTGCAGCAGAAGTCAGGAACACTTTTTGTTGGGTTATTTCCCTGGAAGTAAACTGAGGAAAAGGGAGATGTGTCACATTGTTAATCATACTCTCTATTCAATTTCAGAAATAGATAGAGATACTGTCCTAAACAAAAAATGTGTAGTGCGGATCTCAGAAGATGGGAGTGAAGCCTTTGGCACTGGTGAGCAGACACCAATCAATCTTCCCAGGTTGCTGCAGCAGCATGGCCTCCCACATAATTGGATGTAATGATAACAACAACCACGCTTCAATATGAAAAAAAGAAATATATATATGTATATATATGGGAGATTACTTGGTTAAGTAATTGTCTGACTTACGACAAAACCTGCTTTTTTTTTTTTTTTTAACAAAGTCTGTGTTTTTCACCAAAGTTTTCACTTGTAAAGTTAAAAAGTTTTTCTGGAAAGAGAAATGTCACTAGGATTAGGGTACATCTACTTTGTTCAGGTGAAAGGTTTTTCTGAGCTGTTGCTGACCCTGAGCAACTCCAGAAATTGAGAAAAACCACTGTAACTCCCCATAACAAGCATGATAAATTTAAGTGCAAGTAAAGCTGAGAAATAGTGGTAGCTGTTTGTAATGGTAATGTCTAGAAAGGTGACAGCTAAGTTTGAAAAAGTATTTGCCGTTTTGGAGCTGGGAAGCAGAAAGTTGAAGGAGGAATGAAAATGATTTTCTTAAGGTTCCATCAGCTCATCCAATGGACTGAGCATCATGGTGTGCATCTCACTAGAGAAACCAGGCACGTATGGGGAGCTCCAGGCTGGAGCTGGACTTTGGGTGGTGCATACAGAAGAGTTTCTTGGGAAACTCAACCCTGGAAGTAGAGGAAGAAGGAGCATAGGAAGAAGGAAGACTGAGATATGGAAAAAAGGATGACTTGTGTTTTGCTTCCCACTGGGTTGAGTAGTCTTCATGCAGACTGTCTCTATGAGTGGGCAGAATCTGAAGAAGTCTGAGGAGGCTGTGCCAAATTAGAAAGGGACATGAAAGTTAATTAAAAATATGGAGCTAGAAAACCTAATCAAAATGTAATGCTTTGTGACTCAAGTAATGAAGGATTTGTTATTGATGAAATGTGCTCAATTAATTGAAATTTTGTGAACTTAGGTATTTCAATATTACAAACCTTACCTGAGGGCTTTTTGAGAAGAATGTATAGCTTCAGAAATAACCTTTAGAATTGAGTAGAACCTGAAAAATCGAAAATTGCTATTACTGTTGATTGTGCACCGTTCACAGACATATATCTATTTAGCAGAAAAGGGATGCACATTGCTTCATCAGAGTTCAAAGGGTAACATTCAAGAACATTCAGATGTGGATACTGAACATCAACAACTGATTATGCTGAAGGTCTTACCTACTTATTAACAAAATTCCAGTAATCATAGGCAGAATTAGAATCTTACTATGCATTAGAAATCATTGCATCATTGTTTTTGCCTTTTAAGCAGTTCATGGAAGATGCCAAAAAGAGCCTAAACACAGGCTCTTCAGTGTGTTTGAGTGCTTGAGTGTTAAAGTAGGAACCATGTCTAGTTGTGAAAAAGTGTAGTATCTGTGAAGTCCATAAATACTTCTTGTGTTACGATTGTTTAGTGTATTATTGCTCTAAAGGGACTCAAGGTGTTAAAAACATTTAACGTCTCCCAGAAAAAAATGTTTCAGTCTGAAGTCCTCAGCCTGTTATGTTCTCTGCTTATTGGAAACAGTAATCAGAATCTGAATTCAGTCTTCTGTCCTTTTCTGCTTACTTCTCTCCTGATTGCTGTACTAAAGGGTGTTTTGTCCTCTAGATTTACCCTTTTATTATTTTCTGTACTTTTCCATATTGTCTTTGTTTTAAATACAGGACGTTTTTATCCCCCATTTATCAAACTTTTGTCATGCACATCTAAATCGTATGTAAAAACCTGCCTATCTTTGGGAGAATGTATAAAATAAAATTATATAAGTTTCTTTAAGGACAGTTGTCTTGATTACATGCTCATTCATTGAGAATAAAGCAAGAGGACAATAGTTCATCCAACATCAAAAAAAGTTTGTGTAAAACTAGTTTTAAGTGCTGCTTTCATCTCATCTGAAATCAATCATTATTTCTAATGTAGGAAATGAAGAAAAGGATCTGTTCATTGGTCCTGTACTGTTTCATTTTTCAGGCTTCAGCCATTCTGTCAAAAACGTCTTTAGGTCAGGGACAGCAATTCTGTGACCTGTGCTTTTTCACACACCTGAAAAATAAACCATCTTCATGACATTAGAAAGTAATTGCTAGTAAAAACCAATTTTGCCCATTAAGAACAGTGAATGAGTGAAGATAAATGAGGTATAATGCATATCTTTGAAGCATAAAAAAATGTTGTAATGCTCACATTTAATTATAATTTTTCTGCATTCATTTCTCTTTAGATATCCGACATGCGAATGTTTCATTTTTCTAACACTCACTACAAAATTGAGCTTTTTATTTCCTGCAATAATTTCATCACTTCACTTCAAAAGCACATCTATTCCTTGTGGACTTAAGACAAATGATTTTGTTGACTTTCAAGCTGTTAAAATTAGCCATAGTAGTGGATTAATATTCATTTGTAATTGTAACTCTGTTCCATCTATCTGTTTCTAAGCATGCACTGTCTAATGTATCGTCTGACTTTTATGTAAATAAATATGCCCCCTGCCTGCAGATTTTGATAGCAATTTTAGAACTTTCTGAACTTCGTGGAGTTTTTCTAATGCACTGCGCAACTAGAAATCCAAAAGTATCCAGTTCATATCTTCTCCTCTCTTCCCTCCTCTTACTTTTTTTTTTTTTTTAATTCCCTGCCTACTGATTACATTGATAATAATTTAAAAAACATTCCCCAGAAACTTTCTGCAGCACAGATTAGATTCAAGTCTGCTCTCTAACACTCTCAGACCATATTTTGGAGAGGCCTCTAGAAATCCTCTGAAAGCTCTAGTTTACTTAAGATTGAGCTGTATTTTTCATGGAATCGTTGACTGGTTTGGGTTGAAAGGGATCTCAAAGATCATCTAGTTCCAGTCCCTCAGCTGCAGGTAGGGGTACCTACCTTGACCTAGTACAGATTAAATATTGTATCAGTTTGCCCAGGGCCCCATCCACCCTAGCCTTGAACACCTCCAGGGACGGGGCATCCACAACCTCTCTGGGCACCCTTTGCAGCACCTCACTACTCCCTCAGTGAAAAACCTCCTTCAGCATCTAATCTAAATCTTCCCTCCTTCATTTTAAAAGCATTCCCCCTTGTCCTATCACTATCCATGTAAAAAGTTGATTTCCATCATGTTCATAGTTTCCCTTTAAACACTGGAAGGCCACAATAAGGTCCCACCATGTCCTCCTCCACACTGAACAAGCCCAGCTCCTTCAGTCTACCTTCACAGGAGTGGCTTCCAGTCCTTCGATCATCTTCATGGCTGTACTCTGGACCCTTTCCAAAACCTCCACACCTTTCCTCGGCTGAGTGCCCCAGACCTGAATGCAATATTTCAGTTGGAGCCTCATGGGGGCAGAGTAGAGGCAGACAATTCCCTCCCTCACAGTGCTGGCTGCCCCTCTGTTGATGCAGCCCAGGATATCACTGGCCTTCCAGGCTGCAAACACACATTGTTGCCTCATGGTAACTTTTTCTTGTATGAAGATCCCTAAACCCTTCTTGGCAGGACTGCTCTCAATGAGCTCTTCTCCCAGACTGTATACTTCCATGGAATTACCCCTATCCAGGTATGACACACGGCACTTCGCTTTGTTGAACCTCATTAGGTTCACAAGGGCCCACCTTTTAAGTTTATCAAGGTCCCTCTGAATGGCATCCCTTCCTCAATTTGGTGTCTTCAGCAATCTTGCTGAGGATGCACTTTATCCCATCATCTCTGTCACTGATATTTATGTTAAAGAGTACTGGTCCCAAGACAGACCCGTGAGGGGCACCAGTCATCACCGGCCTTGTCTTTCTCCTCATGTTTTCCCTTCTCTGCTCCTGGAAAATAGTCTTTAATGAGGCCTTTTTGAAAAATAAATGTTGTTTATTTTGAAGAATAAAATATATGTTTTGTTGTTGTTCCTGTATGTCTCTACTTCTGCTTTTCTTGCCATTTACCTCTACTTCATAGCCCTACCACTTTCATCATTCTTACATAAGAAAAAAAAAAAGTTTGAAAGGACTATTACTTAGACTTTTCCCTATAGATATAGTACTGGAGTGTCATAGTGACATATGTAATGTAACTTTTATTTCAAATTTTTGAGATCTACTGGGAATATGAATGTTCAGTATATAGAATCATAATTGCTACAACAAATAACCTCAAAAGCAATGTGAAACTGTACTGGATCCAATTTTTTATCATTCTTTTCGTAGTACCTACTCTTTTAATTTAAATGCTGCTGTATTTTAAAGTTGTATCTTCTTGCCCTTCTTTTGCATTCTTCTTGTCTTTAAATTAGAACAAAAGTATACTAACACAATATTTATTTTGTAGTTTCTTTACTTTTGCTGGGATCTGAAACTGATAATTCTTTGCTGATGCTTACTCAGAAATAATATGTTTACCTTTCTTACCTTCTTCATTGTAATACATGTATGTTTCTTCTGTGGATTCTTCATGGCTTACAGGTAGCACCTGTCATTCAATGCCTTAAATCAGTCACAAAACTCATGCGGTACCATATTTGATGCTAATTCTGTATTTTATTTTGGTCAGTTTATGAGAAAGTCAAAGTTCTTAAGACTTCACTACCAGCTTTGCTGTAAACTAACTGAAAATAGATTTTGTATTTATCATTATGGAAACAACTGGCACATCTGAAGGGGAGTATTGTGCAGACTGATTAATATTTCAACTCATCTTGATAATTACAAAATGAATTCTTACTGTAATAAAAAGTTATGAATACATCAATAGGCTTTTTATGTAACATTAGATTTCTCATGCATTCTAAAGCAGTACTGAGGCAATATCACAAATTGTGTGCTAACAGTAATATCACTTTGATATACCAAAAATCTGTATTTTCTTACACATAGTACTTTTGTTTGGAAAAAACTCTGATAGATGAAAATGAAGACAAAACAGTGGATGTGAACACAGTGAGGCAGTGGGTGGTACATTTCAGCAGTGATGGCAAGGACAAAAGGTCACTTCTGCTGGTGCAGATTGTTGAGTGTGGCATGCAAGCTTTTGTCCATGTCTTGTGAAGATGCACAGCTAATGGTGTTGACTGTTGAAAAAGAGTGTTTTGTAGCTGAGAATTTGATCTATCAAATAGTGCTATTTTGCTTTTTGTATGTGTTGTAGTTTCCATGGAAATAAATAGCAGGCATTACTTTAGGAGTGACCAACATATAAAGGATTAGCAAGTGACAGACACACAAAAAAAGTAAAGGAAAATCAAATAGCAAATAAGCTATGGAATAAGCTATGGAAAAATAGAGACAATAGGTACAAAAAAAGCAACTATATCCTCAGTGCATGTACATTTCTGTATTTGGGCACTTCTGTGCATGTCTAGAAATAATCTTTTCAGTTTTGATTAGTACCTTCTGAATTTCTAATCTCTATAAAAATTCATGACATAAGTGTTCCTTTTTGTCTTCTGAGGGCATTTATCTGTCATGTTCTTTACAGACAACAGAGAAAATGGGGAAGTTTAGGAAGGAAGAACACATTCTTTTCCTGTCCATCAGGTCCAGAGGAACACAATGTGGAGCTATTTTAGTTGTGTATTCATTATAAAGGAGAACAGTAGACAACAATTCTCCAGTTCTCTCTCAAAGTGCAGTAGCAATAAAATACATAGTATTTTATTTAGTAGTAGTACAATAAAATACATAAAATTGCCAGCTTTTCTGAAGAAATTCAGAAGTTTCGGGTGCTGACACAAAGAATAAATTAATGAATTTTCTCATCATTAGGTTTTTGAAATCATGTCTTTTACTCTCAGGAGCAAAGCTCCTTCAGATATTGGTGCGGAACTTCCTATGCTCCATTTTATGGCTATTTCCTCTTGCCTGACCCCACAGACCACTGAAAAGAGGTTGGCCATATCCCTTTGACTCCCATACTTAAGATATTTATAAACGATAATCAGATCTCCTCTGAGTCTTCTTTTCTCAAGGCTGAACAGACCCAGTTCACCCAGCCTTTCCTCATAGGGGAGATGCTCCAGGCCCTTTATCATCTTTGTGGCCCTCCGCTGGACTCTCTCCATGAGATCCCTGTCTTTTTTGTACCAGGGAGCCCAGAATTGGATACAGAATGCCAGGTGAGGCCTGACTTCCCTTGACCTGCTGACCACACTCCTTTTAACACACCCCAGGATCCAACTGGCTTTCTTGACCACCAGGGCACACTGCTAGCTCATGGCCAGCCTGTCAGTCACCAGGACCCCCCGGTACTTCTCTGCAGAGCTCCTCTCCAGCAGGTCATGTCTCAGCCTGTACTGATATTTGCAGTTATTCCTTCCCAGGTGCAAGACTCTGTGCTTGCTTTTGTTAAACCTCATCTGGTTTATTGCTGCCCAGCTCACCAGTCTGTCCAAGTTCTGCTGAAAGGCAGCACAGCACAGGTGTGTCAGCCACTCCTCCCAGCTTTGTATCATCAATGTACTTGCTGAGAGTGGACATTATCCCCTCATCAGGGTCGTTGATGAAGATAATGAACAAGACTGGACTCAGCACCAACACCTGGGGAATGCTGCTAGTCACAGGTCTCCAACCAGAGTTTGAACTGTTGATCAGCTCTCTTCCTGCCAGCAGAACCAAAGGTCTTGCAGCATCCTAGCAGGACGGAGATGTCCTTCTAGCACTAATTGAAGTGACTAAAATTCAGGATAAAATTGGCCCCCCTAGCCTTGAGAGCACTCCTGAGATAAATTCACTGCCACTCCCATGTGTAAGATAAGGAGATAATAAGTGCATTGCTTGTGGTGGATTCTTCTCCAGGGTACTGCCATCAACATCCATTTTATTTGCCAGGATATCCTAGTCAGAATGTGGTAGAAGATTCCTGTGCCTTTTTGTTCAGGCTATGCAATGTTTATCAATCTAGTTGCAGCAGTAGTTTTAGCAGTTTTCTTAAATGACATAGTGTGGTCTGAAAGAGAGGTGGGAAAAGAGAGGAAATTCAGTTGTTGTGTCAGTGCCATTTTAAGAGATCATTCTTTTACATCATTGTCTCAAAGCTTGCTGGGGACACAGATGAACAAGTCCAAGCAAGTCCTGGGCAAGGGTTGTGAAATCCTTTGTCTGAGGAACACAAATGGACAAGGCCAGGGGCAAGGCCAGAGAGAGAGAGATAAGCCACAGCTTAATGACCATGAAGTGCTCTTTTGTGTGGACTTATCTCGAGGAAGATGGCCATCTCAGGGGTACTCATATGACTCTTAATCAAGCACCCAGGAATGCCATGATTGGGGAAGGATAAAAAGGAAACCTACAGCCATGAGGTTGAGGTTTTCTGGCAACAGATTCCTCATAAAGAAGAACAGAGGTTTTCTGGCAATAGATTCCTCACAAATAAGAAAACGTTTCTGCCGTGAGATGTCTCACGACCTGCCTCTTCCCTCCTGGACTTGCTCTGCGCTCTACCACGCTGCTGAAGAACAAAACCATCAGATTCCTCACAACGGAATTCCTGCATGCTGACAAACTGTCCTGGCCCTGCTACCTGAGTCCTGCTGCTTCCTCCCGGATTGGCTCTGCCACTTCTTCCTGCTACCTGCTTGCTGCCCAAGGCCACCACGCTGCTGCTCTCCCCCTCTGCTGCTTTTGCCTCGGACCTTCGAAACGTCGTGCAGCGCGACCCCTGCTGGATCCTGGAGGTGACTATCCACATTTTACACGATTCTTGCTTCTTTCCTATCTTTTCTATCTCTCTCGTCCCATTCCCCATCTCCCTGATTAGGATTTATAATAAACTGGTTGGACCAACATTTGAAGCGTTTCTTAATCTCACGCCGGGTATACAGATATTAAAAGAACCTCATCTCCCTCCTATAAATTGGAGTGAGACAGGCATCAAGCACATCTCAGATGGTCGAGGAAAAGCATCCTTCAGAGCTATGCTCTCAGTTTCCCATGAAGTGCATATATTGCAGATGTGGGATTATGTATTCATCATGAGGATGGTAATTCTAGTCTCTACTTGTCTCTGAGAAGTGAAGCACATTGAATTGCTCCCTAGATGGGTTAACATGATTCAAGCACTGAACTGATGAATTAGGCTGGGAAAGTATTAATTTTGGTAATTTACAGCTGTTACATTCTGCCAGGAACACCATAGCAATGAAAAGTTTCCTTAATTTGGCTGCAAAACAACTGCTTTGCTTTATGTAGATCAGTATGTAGAGTAATTGCATTTCTATAAGCTGTAAGAACCACAGAAAAGTTGAATGGATGACTGAATTTCAAATTTAGCCTAATTTTAGTGAGTTATCTGGATTAACACACAAAAAAATGTTTTGTCGTGGTCTTCCTTCCCTCCCACTTTTTTTTTCTTAATTTTATCATTCTCAATGAGTTAAGCAGAAAATACATTTCATATACTTCTATTAGCTTCTGTAAAATTAGCGATAATGAGGTGCTCCTACAGGGCTTGTGAGATATCTCTGCTACTTGCAAGACAGGCTCTATGTTTTCATGTCTCAGTAAAGCACATCATGCTCCTCAAGTTTGAATGAGAAACTGACCCAACGAATGGAAAAAGCTAAACCTCAAGATTTTCCTGGTGCCTAGCAGCCACTTTGAATACACAGTATTTGTCTTTGTATGCATTGTAGTTTCCTTTCTTTTTCTTTTTTTTTTGTATGTGTGTGGGTTTTTTTGTTTTTTTTTACCCTCAGAGCCTCTTTCTCTCACTGATTAGCTGTTTGTTTAGTGATCTCTCATACTTCATTTGTAATGCTTTTCTTCTGTGGTGCTTTTTCCTTATCTTTGTGTTTTTACTTTGGTCAGGTTGCTGCATCTTTATCTTCAGCAAACCATTTTCCTTTTAATCTCTTCTGATCTTTCTCCTCTGTTTATTGGACTGTCATTCTCTGTACTTTTTCCCTTCTGCTTGTTTCTGTGTGTGTGTGTGTATGAGTGACAAGCTTATCATATGTTTTTGATTCGTATGCGAAGAGTCATTCTTTGTGTTCAACATTTTTTTAGTGTTTCTGTGATTTTTTTTCTGTTATTTCTCTTATTGTATCCTTTTTTTCTTTTGCTGTCTCCTACGACTTTTTTCCCTCTGGATAATTTCATTACATTTTCTGGTTTCCTTTTCTGTATGTTCTTGTGTTCTGATTTTTTTTCTTTGAGTTCTTTCAGTCTACCTTTGCTTTTGATCCTCTTCTGTCTGTACTCTTTTCTTAAAATTGTCATATATATAAATATTATTTTTCTTCAAATTCATTGTTCCATGTAAAAAGCAGGAAAGAATGAAAATATTTTCTTGGGCGCAATTCTGCACTCTTCATTTTGTGCTCTGCTTTGTTTTGGAATATAATTTCATAAATAAATGTGCTACAGCAAAGGGATAACAGACGTTCCTGACAACTCATTTGATACAAAGGGTTCTTTCCACTGATCTGATGGTAAATGTTGGAAATATCCAAGTAATTTTTGTCAGGACGGTATCTCTGATAAAAGCAAAATTTATTCGCGATTGCAATGGCGGGCGTCCCACAAGTAGGAGCGCGCCTATGGACACAACATGACAGCCTTTATACCCTGTTTTCTCCCCTTTGCCTCCCCCTCCCCTGTTTCCCCAATGGCTGGGTACTCCAGGTTCACAATCTTATCAGAAGAATTTACATTTGCTATTTACTTGTTAATTTATTTGTTATCTGGTGCCAGTCAGTAATCATCCAAGATGTCTCGGTGCTCTCCTTGTCTTGTTGATATGGTGATTTTCTTCAAAGTCATCATCGTTAAACAAAGAGCACTGGGGGATGATGTCAGGCCTTCCCAATGTCTCTTCAGGCGCTTCCTCGGGCATGCCATGGCTTGTTCTCTGGTTTGCTCTCATGCAGGATATTCTTGCAGTGTATGTGGCAAAATATACATATATACACCTATATACAGAGTATGCTTTCCTGGGAAGGTTCGTCTATACGATAAGTGATGTAAACTTATCAGAGATCTTCCCCAAGTTAAGTAGAGGGACTCCCAAAAAGAACTATGATAGCGGAGATCATAAAATAAAAATAATATTATACAATTCTAATGCAGAAACAACACTTGATTCTCACATAAACAAGCAGCTCTGCAATACATTCTTGGTTCAAGGATCCTGCGCAGTGGGGGATGTCATAAGTGGCCACTGGATAAATGAAAATCATGTGTGATATGGCTCAACCTTGATCTATGAGATATGTCCCATCACTGGTTACCAGCAGTGCGTGATGAAGTAGATAGTACTGCCACACTTAGACTTTTCTAACAAAATTGCCAGTAAGAAACAGCAGTGGCCATGAGCTCTGTGATGGAGTGCCAGGCCGTGTGGGACAGATATTGCTTATGGGTTTCTATACAAAACTTTTTTTCTTCAGTACCTTGTATCTTCCTGGCTATTAAATGTAATTTGGCTTCTTGAAATCAAAAAGGAAAGAATTTTATTGTGGCTTTGCAAGATAAGCCATCTATAATACTTTTAAGTGTGTATTTATGTTGTACATTTTTCTGATGAACACCAATTTATATCTTTCTAGTTGTGAAATTATGTCCTCTTAAATTTTTCCAGAACACTTTGAGAGCTACAGACGTTGCAGAACTTAAATACTAACATGCCATCTCTCTCTTTTGTAACTCCTTCAGAGTTGTCCTGAGACTTCTTCCTCTCTTGAATTTTAGAATGGAAATTGTGCCTTATGTTCATGGGTGCCTGGGCACAAACTGAATCTTAAAGTAGCTGAAGTCTTTCCTTTGTCTTCTCTTCCAGTAAAATGTCTTCCAGTAAAATCTCTTCTCTTTGTCTTCTCAGGCCAGTAAAATCATGAAGACTTAGCTCTAAAGCATGTTGAAGCTGGAGGTGAAAAACAGTCATGTAGGAGCAGCAACACTATATATTTGGAGTTATCTCATCTTAGTGAAAAAAATGTTACCTCAGACTAAAGCATCTGGTGCTTAGCTCTTCCTTTCTCTTGCACTCTTTGTTTTGACTGCAGATTATCCTGGATATGTAAATGCTTGGCAAAGAATAATATTTACAACTTTCTGTAGCTTCACAACTGTGACATACTTTTTAATTAAACAGTAACAACTGCAGTCAGTGGCATTTCCTGAGATTAATGAGAGGCTGAAAATCTTCATGGCCTAAAGCAAATTAGCACATCATTGATTCATCATAAAAAACTTGCTCCAGGCTTTGCTTATAATCTGTTTAGACTCAAAATAAAATGAAAAGAATTAGTTTCCCTTCTGTAGTGCTGACTTTTTTACTCAAGGTACTGGGAGCTTCAATTAACTAACATTCAGAGCTGATGTAAAGCACTATGAACGCTATACCTTGTACACACATTACAAATTACAGAAAACTTTTGAATCTTTTTTTTTTCTGTTGTAGAAGGTGCATCCTCAACTGGGTAAATTATTTACTTCTGGAATGCAGAGCAGTTCAGGGGATTTCTGTACATTTTTCTATGTTTCTTATTTCTGCCAGCAGTTTTTCCAATATTTGCTATGTCTTTGTCATTTTGAGAAACATTCCAAAAACCTTTGACTTTGTTAGAAGTATTTTAAAGTTTTATAAGTAAAGTCAAATATATTTGCCCTTGTCCCCAAATTTTGTGATAAATCTAGGGAAAAAGTTAAAGGTAAATTTGAATAAGAAATACAAAGTCATATAATTGATTTAGAACAATCTATATATATAATTTGTGATTTTGCTTCAACCATGTGCTGTGATGTAGGTCTACTAACTCAGAAGTGTTTATGCAGTCTGAACAGAGCTGTTCTGGCATCAGGAATGTGAGATACATTTTTCAAATCTTTCAAATGCCATCCCAGCAGAAATGAAGGCCAACGTCTTTTAACATTTAAAAGGATTTCATTTCTGGAGAAAAGTTACTGCCCATGATTTTCAGTATTAATTCAGTGATGGGAAGGAATGAAATGGGTGGGTTCAGAAATATAATTATTCAGTTATTCTTCAAAATGTAGTAATAAAGCCAGCAATACTTCAGAAATTCGCATACTACAAGCTTCAGTGAGACTGCTTCTGAGATGAAGTTTGTTGTCTTTGTTCTATTTCAGCCCGTAATTTGTCTGTTAATACTCCAAACAAGATAGCCAGCCTGTGTTTGTTTCTTTTGGTGATTATGACACTAAAGTCAGAC
Organism: Centrocercus urophasianus; assembly: GCF_019232065.1. Taxonomy (NCBI): domain Eukaryota; kingdom Metazoa; phylum Chordata; class Aves; order Galliformes; family Phasianidae; genus Centrocercus; species Centrocercus urophasianus. Next base: position 3,729,322 of record NW_024884767.1, on the reverse strand, counting down.
ACTGAAGCAAGTTAGGAAAGATAAGATCAAGTTTTCTTGGTTTGTAACTTGCTCCATGTCTTTTTATTTTCTATGTTCAGAAGATTAGAATAGCCCCAGAAGGCTGGAAATGAAGGCAGAGGATGAATCTATGTTGCTGGAATAGAAACTTGTGTTGTTCCAGGAAGCCCTGAGGCCAAGCACTGGAGTGGAGTCTGGGGAAAACAAAACCTCAGAGCAGCATTGATCTGCAAGAGTACACTTGCCATGCCAGCAGTCATTGGCAGCAGGTTCATAGTGCTTTCTGTGTGGTAATGTCTACAGTTAAGGGCAGCAGAGTTAATTTCTTTGCAGTGAATATAGCCCTTTTGTCCAGCCTACAAATAAGCAATAAATGGATTCCGAAATGGATTCTGAAAATGTTTGCAATCTGCTTTGTGTCAGAACCTGTAAGTAGCCCTAATGAAGCAATAAGGTTGTTCATAGTGCAATATTCTCAAGTCTCAGAAGACATGTGGACACTGAATTCATTGATTTCTCAGCAGCTGTAGCAGAACAAAAACTGTAGAGGGATTTGTGCCCTGAGAATAATAAAATAGAGTAGGACTCTACATTTTTAGAATTAAGTGACTGAGGGATCAAATGGAAGTATATGAAAGATGAGTGAGATGGGGAAAGTGTCAGTTGCTCACTGTTTTTTCTAACAGAAGATCTACAGGGCAACTAATTTTACTGTCAGAAAGCAGGCTCAAAAAAGTTAGGTTCATCAGCAGTTCTTGTTGCTGAATTATGTAAATGGTAGTGGTCTATTTGCATTCAAAGTGAGAAGTGATAAAATCATACAAAAAAAGTCCATGGGGGGTTATTACATGCATGGAAATCACTTCCATCTGAGGAAGAATGTGAAATATAGTTTACAACAACTGTTGTGACAAAAAGCACCTTGCTACATTAGCTCTATCTTTATACTTTGTCTATTCATTTGAAAGTAGGTGCTCAATTAGACTGACCTCTGCCATGCCTCAATACGTCATTATAAAGATTTCTGTTTTCCCAGCTATGTCTTTGCTGGCTGTTGCTGCTGTGTGATTACTTGCAGCAGACTGTTGTTTCTATGATCATGTTGTTACTTTCATACATTTGCTGAGGAATTGGAACTTCATATGTGAGAGAACTTGTATTTTGTAATGCTCATAAATGCCAGTGTCCAGCATGCCATAAATACAAGCAGATATAGCTGATGGAATGAAAATAATGATTTTTTTTTTAATATAGATTTTTTTGAACAGAAGCTATTTTGTATGTGTTTAAAATATACAAGTAGATAGAAAGAGATTCAATTAAGAAACTCTCAAACACAAGAAAATAATTCAGAATTTCTATACAACAAGAACTATCACAGTGGAATTGCTCTGTTTGGTAACAGTCTTCGTTCTTTCTGATTTAGCTTTCAGAGTTATTCTCTTCATCCAGTGTAAAAGCGTGGCATTTCAGCATGTTCTGTACTGGAATCTAACATAAGCTGATACTTTGATTTTGAAAGCACTCATGTTTCTGTAACTTACATGTTACAGTACATGAGCCATGGGCTCCATTTATCAAATTTATTATTAAGAAAAGATAATAACTCCCTAAACAGATATGAACTCAACCTCTGCTTATGTATACTGCAGAGATTCCTTTCTTTAGCCAGATCTTGATCGCAGATTTATCAAACTCCTTTTTATTTTTTCACACATCTCTCTGAAGTTTTTGCATGCAGTTATCACAAATGTATACTTTCTTGTTTCCATTTACAATTCAACTCTGTATTTGTCTACAAAACATTCGAAAATTAGTGGATACACCATGAACTGATTCATAAGCGGGCAAAGTTCATGGTTTCTCAGTAGTCTAATTAGCCTCTCCTGATTTCATGCCTAAAAGCAGTCCATATGCCTGTATGGATTTTTTTTTTTTTTTTTTTTGCCTTCCTTTGTTTCTCTGAAATTTAGTTGAGAATTGTTATTACCACTTTTACCTTCTCAGTACATGCTCAGAGCTTTTGTCCAAAAAAACACACAAAGAATACTAATTTGTTAAACTAAATATAGCTGGAAAAACATTACTTATGATTCAATAAAATTGTATTTTGAATTAAAAAAAATCTAACTTCTGCTGGGGATCTCTGCCTCTTAGAACCCACTGAGATAAGCTTCCCTAGGATACTGTGTTTTAAAAACATATAATGTGGATTGGAAGCTTGTAACAGTTCCTATGTAAGGATCTTTCATTACAAAGGTGGGATAAACAAGAAATATCAGAAGCACAGATTGATTCAGTGGGAGATACCCCTTCCTATGGTAGGGGATAGGATGTTGATGATCTTTAAAACCCCATCCATTCTGTGATTCTGTGGTTCTTTTCACTTATGAAAAAGCGTGATATTTATTATTTGTGGAACAATAATAATTTCTGATTGGTGTTCCTCTAGAACAGTAACAGCATTATTTATTATTTCCACCAGAAAATTGGTATTGACTCTGCTTTATGTGATTCTGGCTACCTAAAGCTAATATTATGTAACAAAATTTCCTTTTTTAAGCTTACTCATTCAGCATATGCACAAAAGAAAAAAGAAGTTATGTGCACTAAAATATACATGCATAAATAAGTTGTGTCTGATGATTTTTCTTTTTTTTAATCAGTTTTGATCAAATGACAGTTTCTTTCATAGATTGTTTATTTGTCAGACACATAATCACTATTTTTGGATGATTGCTGATACTAAAAACAGAACAACATATAATGTAAGACAGATTTATGGCCCAAAATACAAAGAAAATTGTATGCAAAGCAGAATATATAGATTTTGTTTCAATTGTGGAAATTTTCTGAATGGGAAAATGTTTTGCAACTAACTATGTTTATGCAGACTTTAACAAAATAATCTCCTGTAGTTTCTTCTGATACTTAAAATCTTCCACTGACTTATATTACAAGAATGTAGATTAAACGCATTGATTACTGTGACCTTAATACATATTTAAGTACCTTGTCTTTGACACCTAGGGTCAGATAATTAGCTGATCAGAGATCATGACTTCCCTGTTTCTATGAGAATTCACCTTGGCAGATAATCTATTCTTTCCTTTGACAATCTTGTGCAAAATATACCGTACACACAATATATAATATACAGTATATACTTCACAAAATATTTTGAAAAATGAGCTCCAAAATTCACATTTCTTTTCTGATGCTACCTTGTACTTGAATACGGTTCTGAAACAATTGATTAGCAATGACAATCATTAATATCAATGTTATTAAGCAGTAGATTATTGGTAGTAAATATAATGCTTAGGTCCTGCAATACCAGTATAATGACAGGCCTCAAGAGTGTGTCAAATACTGTACTGCAATCTGTCAAGAATATTTAAAACTGGCAGTGGGAAAAATCAAAGATAACTGTAATGAATAATGAACACTGTACTAATTATAAGGTCTATAGTAGCTAATTAGAAAGACAGCAATGAGTGTAGAGGGAAAGGAAGAAAAGGTTTTTAGCTACTCCAAATGAGCTCAAGATTTCAATTGTTTTAAATTTCTCTTCACTAACAACATTCTTAGAGCACTTTGCAAGGATTTATAAATGTTTAGCAAAGAGTGTGCAAAAATGTACCTGAGAGGAGTAAGTGTAGATTTTGTTAGCAACCTACATTTAATTAAAAAATTAAAGCACTAAGGGCCTGCACTCACTTTTTCGTTGGTTGTGTGCAAGTAGCAAAATGTCCACAGATCTAACTTGAAAATTAATGCAGAATAATAATAATACATTTTGTTTTTCCTCTGTTCTTTCTTTATTTTTAAGATACTGCACTTCTATGGAGGGAAGATCTTGATTCTTTTCTGTGGTCTGATAATGAAGCCTAACATGAGATGCAAACTTCTGATTAAATTTTGTTTTCATATGAGAACAACTAGTGGAAAGGCAGACAATGCCTTAAATAGGGAATCATAAATTTAGAAAATGTGTGAATAAATTTCATGTAGATGCTCTAGGAAAGCTTCTTTCCATACAATGCTGAGCAGTTTCAAACATCATGTTCTAACAGGCTTGGTTTACTGAATATAATGAATATATAATGAAAACTGGGGGTCTGATATCCTACATTGTTCTCCCAGTTTCATGCTGTCCAATTTATCTTTCTCTGATAAATTGGTGGGATTACATAAACATAAACCATATGTGTCTATTGACTATTTACTATATATGAGATGCCTGGAGAATTTTCATGTAAGGAAACAGTATGGCCTTCCATGTTCTTTCTATCAAGTGAAAACAGCTGTGTGCTGTACGTGGTGTAAGTGGTGTAAGTGATGAATATGACACTGATAACTATTATGATCTATTAGTGGCAGCTGGTGATGTTGGTGTTACTGGTGTAATTTGGTTATGAGATTGCATGTGAGATTTATTAAAAAAAAACAAAAAATTGAATCAAAATTCTGATGTATGTAGCAGTCATACTTTCCTACAATAATGGATTTCTTTTTTGACTTACAGAGATCTTATTTTCTTAATCAAATTTGCAATTGTTCTTTGAATTTACAGCTTAATATTACATTTTTTGTCCTTCAGGATTGTAGATTTTTTTTTACGTTATTCAGAATGACTTAATAATCAGTAAATAATGTTGTTTGCCGTGCAGTATTTGTGCTATGAACAACTTTCTCCCTGATGTCTCATGTGTGTGAGCATTCTTCTGAAAGGGAGCAACTCTTTTCCACAAACATGAACATAACTGCAGCTCTTCGTGGGCTGTTTCTAAGGCATCAGACATAAGATTAGCAGGAGATACTGGACCAGTACAATCAGATGTATTTGACTATGTTAATTAGATTACAGCATTGTTAACAGTCAGAGTAAAGGGCCTAGTAGAGAAAATAATATTTTCTAAACTGAAGGAACTCAGACACAGCTTTACTTTTGACCACAATGGTGAATTCAGACACAGTTTAGTTTGGAATATAGTGGTGGGAACTTAAAAGGTTATTGGAGAGAATGAATCACGTCGAAACAATTATATAATTATTTCTCCATCATGGTAATCCTTCCTATAGCAGACTCTACTCATATTGACAACATCCTTTTACTTAGTAGGCTACTGGCTACTATATTTCCCTCCATTATGCGGAAGAAACCATGGACTTATCTGTCATCTTCCTGGTTATTTCTAAGGAAAAGTTCATTAAAAACAAAGTTGGACCCAGTTGCAAGCTTACATATCAATAATATTTTGTACGTGCCATATTTAAATTCAGAGCTGTACTTATGAAATAACATGCTACCATGCTAGTCTTGTTTGCAATGCCTACATCGATACAAGAACAATTTAAGTTTATCTTACTCTTTCAGATGTAAAGCTATACAGATAAATAGCGAAGTACATTTCAGGATATATCTGCATTTTTAAATGAGGCTGATGACTTTCTTTAGCACAATATATGCTGTTTGGAAATTGGCTTTTCATTAGCTGTACAGATAAAGAAGCATAAAGGATCTGGTAGAAACTTCTGTTCTTTGAAAAGAAGCATTTGTATTTCCATTTGAAATGGAGATTCATGCTTTAGGCCATTTGTCTTTAAAAAAAATTAAAAATCATCATACGATTTTTATGAATAAAGCTTTGTAGAATTAATGCATTTTAAAAAATAATTTCTTCTAGCAAATGGAAACCAAAGAATGAAGTTTTATGGAATATTATGAAGTGAATAAACACTTGGAAAATGAAAACATTTTCTGACTTGAATATGAGTGAAAAATGTCGCGCAAATGATATTGTGGAATTTAACTGTTACATGCATCATGTTTGTTTGATAGACTCTGACCTGGAGGTTAAAGTAGGAAATTCTTTTGCTGAATAAAATTGGAAAGAAGACCCAAACAATTCCAAAATATGTATTATGAGCATTGTGAAATGCTTATGTTGTAGCAGAATTGATTAAAGTAATTTGCATTTATATAGCTTCTATGTCAAGAAAGTGACTCCAGAGCTTTAAAAACTGAACACAGAGATCAATACAACAAAAATGGGAAATGTTTATCTTCGAAATGTTTTATATTAATGCCACACAGAAACATTATGTGATATTTTGAACCAAATATAGTGAGCAATTCACCAAAACTTCAGGGCAGAGTGTCTCGACCAGAAAAATTAAGCTACTATAGACACTGAAGAAGCTAATCGTATGTATACATATTTATATTAGTCCCTAATACTCTGTAATGATTGAAGCCTCTGGTATTTGGTAATTCTTTTGTTAGGGAATATTGGGTGTTCTACAGTGTTTAGTCAATAGTAGAGCCAATATTCTAGTGACTGTAAGATGGGACTAGAGCTATCATTGTCTCTGTATTGTGGAAAACTGTACCTTTTGTAACTGAAAAAAAGAATGCAAGAAATCCACTCTGCTTTCAGTGTTGGTATATGTTGAAATATTGTATATTAAGCTACCTGTCTCTTCTATTGAATCATACTTTGCTTACTTTGATCTCTGTAATACAGGAGTGTAGAATTTATAAGTGAGTGTAGAATTTGTAGGTGAATGTAGGATTTGTAGAATCTTTTGGACAAGGAATAATTTTTGAAACCAGACATTGCACAGATAAAGTAAATTTTAACTACTGTATGGTGGACTTTTTAATTGACTTTTCCAGGTTTGCTGATTTTTTTTTTTTTTTTTTAATTTGATATATTTTCTATATTTCAAAATTCAGGTTCTACTTTGTGAACATCCGAAAATGAATCTTCAGGGACTATATAGACCCAGTATAGAATCATGTGTTCATAGAATATTTAAGACAGGAAAAGACCACTAATATCATCTAATCCAATGGTTGACCTATCCCCACCATGTCCACAAACCATGTCCCTCAGTGACACATCCACACATTTCTTGAACACCTCCAGGGTCACTGACTCAGCCATTTCCCTGGGGAGCCTGGACAATGCATTATTACACCTTCCAAGAATAATTTTTTCCTAGTATTTTATTTTTCCTAAAATTACTTTTGCATGGCCTTGAGACTGGTTCACAGGCTCTTGCTGAAATGAAAGAATAGAAAAAATACAGTGGATTTCTTTTAAACCGTAGGAAAATATGATTTAATTTTAGATTTTTGCTAGATCTAGCACTAGTATCAGCCATGTTGATAGATAATCTTTGCTTGTTTGCTGGTTTTCCATTACAGACTATTAGTTTCAGACTTTGTTTTGAGAATTGTCTCGGCATGGATTCTCTAGATAAATTTGAGTGAAGTTCTTATGACTATAGAACCAGAATTATGGCTTTGGTTCTCCACTGCTTTAAGATTTTCTGTTTATGCAAGTCATTATTTTCTTGACAATTCAGTGTTCTTTTTCTAAAATTAGGGAAACATTCCCTAGTTGCTTAGTTGATAGGTTGATAATTAAAGCAGGATTAATTGGCCTAGGCAACCAGCTGTACCTAACATATATTTTAGCCTGTGATTTGATGACTAAAGTCTTTCCTGGATGGTAGGAAACACAGATACTCTCATGCTGCAGGAAACCAAGAATCAAAGTTTATCGAGTAGGAAAATGTTCTGATTATGAATCTATGACACATTGTCACAGTCATTTTTTACAACAGAGTTCATAAATACTGTACTTTTTGCTGAACTTAATGCTGCTATGCAGATTAAGCTTTGGAAGTTAAGCCTTCAGGCGATCTGATGCTGTCCGCTTTCTGGATACAAGAAAGGTTTAGCTTAGGTGTTTTCTTCTATATGTATACATGATTATGGAATTGTCAGAAAACGTGTCAGAAAACAAAGAAGGTTAGGGTTAGAGCTTAACTGGGCTTTTAAAAATTGTAACTTTTGTAACGTAATATTAACATAATTGTAATGTAATATTAATATTAAATACTCAAAATCCACCTATATCCAATCTTAGTAATAAATTTCTTTTTACATCTTTGTTGTTGACTGAAGGTCAGAAGAGGAAAGGAAGAAATAGGAAGCTGGATCTGCCACACAGTACACTATGAGTCCAAGCAAAATATCCATGCATTTCAAAGAAAGAAATAGAAACAAGGAAAGAAAAATATAAATTTGTTCAATAGTTTGTGAGGAGAACATTTAGGTTTTTATTTTCATCAAAGGAAATTGAGTGCAAAATTTATGCTGGATAAATGATTCTGTAAGAAGGACATATTTAGATACTTTTATATTTAGTGGCGTTATTAGTTGTACAAAGTCTGTATCACTTATATCTAGGGACACTCAACTCATTATTAATGAATTAAAAGATAAGTTTTAAATGATTATTACGTTTTTAGGTGTTTCTGTTTTCTCCTTCATCCAGGCTTAAGATCTTCATCCATTCAGTCTTTGAGAACTAGGATAAACAATTGTATTGATTTAACTGGGAAAAAAAAAAAAAAAAAAAAAAAAAAAGGCAGAAAATAGGTGGCAAAAAATAGGAACGGAATTGCTAAAACCTGATTTTCGTTTGTTTTTTTTTTGTTCTGTTTTTTATCAAGCGCGTTCCTGCTCTATTTTCTCTGCACTTATCCTCAGTGCTACACAGTAACTGACTCTAATGAACCTTCTCAGCTTTTTTTAACATGACTGCATCGGTTGAATGTATAAGGCTAATAATATTTATAATATTTTGCTTGGTTCATCACCTTCTGTTCTAGTCTGGTTAGAGACAGCAATGATGGCTCTAAAACACTCTTTGTGAGTTTTGCGCATATGTTGTTTATGACAAGCACTGTTGTTCAAATAGCCAGGGATCACTCTAAGGCATGAGAGCTGAGGCTGGTCAGGGAAATGTTAACCTTGGGCACTAGCAGTTACATAGATTGGCAGATCTAATTTCACTGTGACTTCTATGCACCATTAGGTCATCAAATGACTACAGGACCAAAACGTAAGCAGTTTTTTGGCATTTTTCTTTTTCTGGAAGCCAATTTTTTATACTCTGGATACACATTCCTATAGTATTTCCATGAGAAATCCATTTTCACCACACATAAAATAGACTCTGTGCTGCAAGCAGCCTTGAAAGGTTGGACAGATTACTAAAATGTATTTAGCAGGAAATTTCAGTTCTTCTAGCTCTATGTCAATTCAATTTTGTCTTGAATTGTATATTTTATATTTTACACTTCATAATTTTTTTGAAAGGAACTTATAAGAAATGTTGTTACAATGTTCATTTTTAACATTTCTTTCTTTTTGACTTTTTTTTTTTTTTTTTTAATTTGGTGAATAAATTCATCTTCTGACAGATGCATCCTGACTGTAGAAAAAGAGGTCAAATAAAAATTGGAAACATATCAGACAAAATTCTTGAAGACATCATAACTCTGTCCTAAATAAAGGGTTCAGAAAGCAGCTTGAATGCATACTGAACCTTTGCTTTTCATGCTGTTGATTTGGCAGGGTTCACACCTCCTTGAAGAAGATGAACTAGCAAGTTAAAGCACTGCCAATGGATGGTGCAATTCGATCAATGATATATTGTTAAGAACAGCACATGGTGTCCACAGGAAGACTAGTGGGGAGCTGATGGAGGAAAGTGCTCCATAACCGACAGTGTAAAAATACAGAATAGAGAGGTGGAACTGAGGAACATGTTTTAGCGGTCGTGATGGTGGTGATGGTCAGGAGGCTGGACTAGAAGAACTTAGAGGTCTTCTTCGGCCTTAATGATTCTATGATTCTACAGTATATAGTATCATTTGGCAGCTTCATTGTGGAAGGTAGTCCAGTGACCATTGGCACTCTTGCTGGGCTGTCTTAATGGATCTACTGCAGTTTATGCAATATACCTATTGTTTCTTGTCTTCCCCACAATGATTCCATAAATACATTGTCACAGTATTTTCCAGACAGTGTAGTATGTTTAAATGCATCATGAAAAAACCTGTCAGGTAGCTTTCAAAATCAAATACATTGTGTAGAAAGTAATGATTAGTCAGAAATGTAGAATTCATGTGAAAAGTAGGATCTGAGTGTGGAGGCTTTTTATTTTTGTTTGATAAAAAAACCCTCTAAAGTAGGATGACGCTAGGAATAGCTGCATTAAAATAAAACGTTGCACTTTGCTTAGCACATTAGCCCTGCTGTTCACTCAGGCACCTAAGATATTAATCTATTAATTAATTAATTAATAATCTATTAATTAATTAATTAATTAATCTAATTAAGCAATTTAATTTAAATTATGAAAACTTGCAGAGTGAGTTTATTTTAAGCAGAAAGGTAAAACACTAATTGCAACTTTCTTCCCTTCTCCCAAAATATAGTTCATTCTCTGCTTAGCAAAGATCTGGTTTCTAAGTCTTCACCATGCTTGTTAAAACTTCTCAGGTAATCTTTGGCTGAGTTTGACCTATAGTATGAGAAGAAATCCGCTGGGTATTCAGAAACCAAAACTTAGAATGTAGGCTGAACAAAGTATTTGCTTTTCTTAGTGGACCAAGAAGCAGCAAACTTAACATTTACAGTTCCTTTGAACTAGGAAAAAAACAGTATCAAGTCTGCCTTCTTATTTTCAACTGAAGTGCTGGAAACATAGCTTGTACTTCTTGCCTTCAGAAAATAAAATTACCTTAGATCCTCTGATTACCATGGAAGAAAGTAAGGTCTTCTTCTGTTGTGATTATATTTTTTCTAACTTCCAAGACTCAAGAATTTAAAAGAGCATTAAACTCCACCAGCAGTGAATACCCCATTCTCATCAGAACATTAGGAAAAATTAGATTTGTGCATGGGCAATAAATCCTCTTGTGCCCAATGTATATGTGAAGGAAGTGCAATACCAATTATTTTTATTGTAGATGTGTGAGTAGTTTATTTGAACATTCAGAAGAGATTATTTTCCATAGAAAAGGTCATAGCTTATATGAAAAAGACAAAAGGCCTGCTTGCAATCTGTAGAAGTACAGCAGTGACTCATGAATTCTGCAGTTATTGCTGGTTGTTGCACACTGATCTCAGAGCACAAACAGCCTGCTCACTGAGTTTTGGTTAGTAGTTTATCTGCAGCCATTCTGGCTCACAAAATGGGTGGGTGTGCAGGGTAGTGGATTACATTACATTAATATTACACCCAAGATTCAGCAGTTGTGATTTGGTTTCTGACTTTGCTATGGCTGCTTTTGACAGATCATCTGCCCACCTTTTCCATGCTTTCATCTTACATCCTGACTGGTTTACTCAGAAGAGAAACACCTTCTAGAGCAGACACGGCATCTGCATTATATCTAATGCAAACAGGATTTTAGCTCGTTTAGACTGAATCATCAAATGGTTATTAACACTCTTTGTTAAAAAAAAAAAAAATAAAAAATGGTTTTTATTTTTTTTTTTTTTTTTTTGTAATCCTTCATATTGTCATAATTTGTGGTGTTTTTTGCAAACCCATATTGGAATTTGAGCAGAATTTTTAAAACATATTTTCTGAATTTTCTTTACCTTTGCTTCAGGACACTTTGTTGTGGAGAAAAGCTTGAAAATAACTTTTTCACCAATTTAAACAGCAAACAGCATTTCATTTCTAGTGTTTATGTTTGCTATGCAAACAAAAATTTCTGTCTTTGAATGAGATTGATATCTGTTAACTTTCCTGTCTTTTCTGTGGTCAGTGTTGAATAGAACATGAATTTCATACCAGAGATAATGAGCATTTAGAAAGAGGGCTTCTTCCAAAATATTTTTTCACATTTATCTCATCTGCTCCAACATTGTTTTTCCGTTTGTAATCTGATCTAATGAAAGACCAACAGTTTATTCTAACCATAAGCAGACAAAACAGCTGAGAAAAAGCTGTAATAACTACTTCCAAGACAAAATAAGGACTCATAAATAGCAACAAGTCTTGTTAATGACTAGGGAGATTTTGCTTTTTCCACTAAAAAAAAGTATGTAGTTCTTAATAGTGTAGGAAAAAATCTTTTATATTGCTAATCTTCACTTGCCACAAATAGCTTGGCAAGAGAGAATACTGCAGATAAAGAGGTAATTATGCATTTTTGAGAAACATAATGTAAAAGACAGAGTTGTGTTTGGAAAGAAACCATAGGTTAATGGGTATTAACTCACTTCAAGCAGCAGGGATCCAACGTGCAGATGAATTACTCCATGTATTGCACTGCATTATCACCATCAGACTGCTGCAAGTCAGCAGGTTGGTATGTTCATAGTCACATTACTGCTGACCTATTCCACAAACACCTGGATGACCCTCAGTTAAGGCAATACATTTGTGTTATGTGCATCCCAACTGGAAATAGAAGAAAGGAAAAGTCTTCAGTTCACTGAGATGGAATGATAAAAGAAACAATTCTATGCTGTTCAACATCCATGTTGCTCTTCCCTGTATTGTTTTTTTTTTTTTTTTTTTTTCTTGTTCTGCTATTTTTCTTCACCTGACAGTATTCAAAGAAAAGGCTTAGGGATTTTTGTCATAGCATATTGACATTTTCTGTTCTCTAATGCTTAATATTGTTTGCTTGTTTAATGTCCGCTGAGCATTGAGATGACATTTTCATAGAATTATCTATTTAAACTCCAAAATCTATTTCATTATTAATAATAGATAGTTCAGATCCCATCACTGTGTGTGAAATTTGGATTTTGCCCATGTAATTGATTTTGTATTACCAAGATTGCATTTAATTTTCTTTTTTATCACTCAATCAGAATCATAAGATCTTTCTGCCAGTTTTGTTGGCAGCTTATAATTTGCTCATGATGGTAACCAACATTTTTTCTTCACATCAATTTTGATAATGATTTTTTGGATAACAGTGAACTCCCCTCTTTTGAAAAACAAATGTGAGGCAAATAGATTTGCTTGCCATAAAGTCTTCCAGACTTTAAATATTGCTTTGGATCTCTCCTCTTTCTTTTCTTTTCTTTTTTCACTTGTTACTTTTTCCTTTCTTTTTTTTCCTTTTTTTTTTTTTTTTTTCCTCTGGGTAATTATCTTGGTATAGAGCTATGCCATCTGTATCATCACTGAAAAACTTCTCCTGGCATAATTGATAAAATTTACTTTATATCTTAAAATATTGTTTTTTATTGTTGTTGCTCTTTTTGTTTGTGACGTAGCAGATTTTGAACTTTTTACGATATTCTTTAGAAATAAAAGTTTAGAGATGAATTAATTAGTTTAGCAAGATTAGTAGAATATTGGAGCAGTTTTCTGTGAGTTTGACTTGAAATTAGAAATGGCTGTTCAAGATGCAGTTTGATATTTCCAAGAAATTATTTATGTTATACATTTCTTTTATGCATTTTTTGCAATAGAAGGGAATGGAGATCAGAGGTAGTAATCCTTTTTAAGTTCGATGTCCTATATTCTAAAAGATTTCTGAATTTCTTTTTCTTTCTCCTCTTTTTTTTTAATAAAGATATTTTCTGAGTGACACGAAAACAACAGTGAGGAAGTCCGAGTATGTGTGCTGTAAACCTTATCAAACTATACTATGAGAGTTTTCTGTCTTTGAAGATTTCTAAACATGCAGGAGATAGACATAGATTCTCAGCTGGGATGAAAATTGAACCCCCTGCAATACACTTTAGTGTTCAGAGGCAGTGATTTGTGTCTGCATCAAAGCTTGTGGTAAATGCCTTCTTCCACTGAACACATATCTGCTACTTGTCTGTGAAGATATCACAGTGTTAGGGATCTTCTGTAGAAAGGAGATTCTTGCTCTGTGCTTCACAGAGTGCTTCAGAAAACTCCACTGAGACACAGTGGTAATGGCTGATAAGTGCAGTTATTTGTGGGAGAAGGTGCCTGATTTTTGGATGAAATCAAGGATGATCTGTATTAGTAAAAATGTTCCAAAGAGCAGGAGTAGGTAGGAGGCAGTTCAGTGAAATTCTGAAACTTGGAAACTATAAATGACAGATGGTGGAAAAGGAACAATAATAAGCTATGCTTCTGTGACTGCCTTCAGCAACTATTTAGATTATACTGAAAGCAGCAAAAATAGTCTTGTTGGTGGAAAAGTCTTGCTGATGTGATTTCCTAGCTGATAATACTTGCAGAAAGCTCACCATGTGAGAAGGACAAATAAAAGGTACAAAGACGCAATGCAACAAGCAGCTGGCCACTTGTTTAAAGAAGACAAAGCCTTCAGAAATTCATACTTTTAAGATAAACAAGCAAAGTATTGTATGACATTCTAGTTTTTAGCTGAGGTAGAAATATCAGGGACACCCATCCAAAGCTAGCTTGGCCTTTCCTGCGGTGTTAAGGATCTACGATACTGGTCACGATAGGGCCAGGGCCAAATCACTGGACATTCACACCAATATGGTGAACAGCAAAATGGCGTTTATTACAAGTGAACTCTAGCTTATATACCCTATGTGCTTTGTCTACGCCCCCAAAGCATGCGTCATACATCCATCACAGAGCAAGGGATGTCCTGCCGCGTCACATCCTGATGTCGCCTTGTTAATGCCTACTCCTGGCACGTCACATCCCGATCTCGACGACAGGCGCCTAGTGCAATATCTGCAACACTTTCCAATGCTAACGATTATTGAATTGAATATTACCTTCTTCTGAACCTCTTTTTCATCTTTTCCATTTCCTCTGCTCCATAGTTGCTAAGATTTCAAGTGTGCATAGTATTGTTAGGGAGCAGGTATAAAGGCAGAAGTCAAATGTATTTCCCACTACTGGGAGTTACTGATTTATATTTGTGCCACAGCACACTTTTTTTGTCTGCCCACCCCGCTGGATTTAAATTTACATTCTTCAACCTTTCCAGCACAAACCCTTTTCTTCCTTCTCATCTACTAAATCACATTTTTTATGCATCCGGATGATGTTCTAGAAACTATCCAAAGAGAAACAACAATGGACAAGCAATAAAGAAACTACTGGTCACCAGTCACTTACCTATAGGTGATCTAGTTAGCAACACTACCGTGTAAAAATCTCTAAAATACATATGTATTCTGCACATCATCATATAAAAATATTATTTTGTATACAGTACATTTACATAGAAGCATAACTCACAATGGAAATATTTGTTCTGCAACATCATGACATTGTCTGTTACTGTTCATCCTGTTCAAGGGTTGCTCCATAGGTATGCCTTGTCCTTTTTGCCTTTTTACTTAAGAACACAGGGGTTGCTTTCAGATCAAACAAGTCTGGTCATAGTAATGTAAATGTTCTTTGGATAAGACTACAGAGTAAAACAAAACACTGTCTCTGACAATAAATCAATTTACCTTCATAGTGCACTAACTCTCAGCTGTATGGAAAGAGAAATGCTCAGAACAAAGATACTCCTCTGGGTTTGCAAATACTGTGTTCCTGCAATTGTACGTATTTAAGAAGTATCTATTTACTAAGTTCTTTCTAAAAGCAATATCCAGACTTTTGGTTAAAAGTCTGATACATGCCACCCGATTATGGCATATAATCCCAGCTGACATTTTTAGAATGGAGATTTGTGACTGGTTTTGAATAGTTTTTATTCCTCAAAACATTTAAATATTCGAAAGAGTAAAGCTACTGAACAGAAATTTTGCAGTTTTCCAGAAACACAGTATACAGTAAACATAAAAACTGTTTCATTTTGGTAATAATAATAATAATAATATGATAATTAATATTTTGCAATAATAATTGATATGATAATTCAAATGTTCAATTGATAATTGATGTCCTACTTGTCCATCTTCCCAAAGAGAGTTTTCTGCTGATTGATATTTTAAAATGATAAATTCCTTTCTCCTCATTAATACTGTGCTGAGAAAACACTAGTTCAGCTGTTTTGGAATTTAATGAAATTTAATACATACTAATTTGTTATCATATATCTGTGTAAAATAGGCTTACTACAGAAAATGAGTTTTAAATTAATTATAAACAAAGTGAAATAATTTAAAATCATTAGGAATAACTGTCTGGCAAAGCATAACTGTGGCAATTTCACAACAGGATTTCAGATGAAGCATACTCTTTCTGGCTGATAGATTCTTTTTGTTCTCAGCATGAAACCTCAGGTGGTGAACTATTATTGTGTTGTGGTTTAACCCAGCAGGTGGCTGAGCTCCACACAGGGTTCACTTACTCCCTGCCTTCTCAGTCTGTTGGGGAAGAGAAAAGGAAAAAATAACAAAGTAGAACACTTGGGTTTAAATAGAACAGAAAAGGAAAAGGATAATAGTTTACACTATATAATTATATACAAACATATATAACAAGTGATGCACAAGTAATAATTTGCCACCCCTGACCAATGCCCAGTTAAGGCCCTTGAGCAGCAGAAGAGAGCAAGAAGAACTCTCATGCCCTGCAGCTCTCCTTCTGCATGTTGTTATATGGTATGGAATATCCTTTTGGCCATTTCAGGTCAGCTGCCCTAATTCTGTTCCCTCCCAGCTCCTTGGGCCCTTCACTGAGGATGGCCTTGGCTCTGTACAGTACTGCTTAACAGCAACTATAAACACTGATGTGCTATCAAGAGTGTTTTTCTCCTGGAACCAAAACATAGCATAACTCTGAAGAAAAGAATTCCATCACAACTGAAGCTAAGACAGTAATTGAATACACAGCTAAAATTAAAATATCACACAACATTGTTTAGAGTGGAGAAAGGTGAGAGATGCGTGTTTCCAGTACTGCAATTAAATTCAGAAGAAAGGGTAAAATGAATGTGTCACAGGTATGTATTGAGTGTCAGAATATTTAATATCCTGGTCAGCGTTTTCACATTTTCTAGATAGAACTTATAGTCTGAAATAAGGGAACAAGTAACAGGTTGCCCAGTGAGGTTGTGAATGCCCCGTCCTGGGAAGCATTCAAGGCCAGGCTGGATGTAAACAACCTGGTCTAAAGGGAGGTGTCCCTGCCAATAGCAGGGGGACTGGAGCTAGATGATCTTAAAGGTCTTTTCTAATTCAAATCATTCTATAATTGGATGATTCTATAAGGTGTTTCTGTTTTCAATCCTTTTGTTCCTCTTTCCTATACGTTTAACAGTGACATCCCAGCTCCTCTTCGGACTTGAACCAAAGTAACTGCAGTAACCTCTAAAGATAATTCTAGCTATTCGGACACAAATAGACCTGATAATTTTCTGTACTTTTAGTGAATGGAGAACCACTGAGATTTGTCATGAATTTGAAGCACATTATTGTAAGAGACTATTCTGTTAACTTCTGTGTCTCAAAGCTTGCTGGGGACACAGACGGACTTGTTCAAGTCCAGACAAGTCCCGAGCAAGGACCGTGAAAACCTTTGTCTGGGGGAACGCAGATGGACAAGGCCAGGGGCAAGAGAGCGAGATGAACTGCAGCTAAATAGCTGTGAAGTGCTCCTTTGTGTGGACCTATCTCCGGATGATGGCCATCTCAGGGGGTACTCAATGACTCTTGCTCAAGGCCCATCCTTGTCACGTAGGCAGGAGAATAAGGAGGATAAAAGAGGAACTGAAAACCATGAGGATAGGTTTCTGACAACGGATTCCTCATGAAGAACGGAAGGTTTCTGACAACAGATTCCTCATGAAGAAGAACAGGGGTTTCTGACAACAGATTCCTCATGAAGGAGAGAGAGAGAGAGAGGAATTCCTGAAGATGGAAGGATTCCTGAAGATTGAGGGGATTCCTGCATACTGTTGAACTCTCCTGAGCCTGCTGCCTGACCGCTGTTGCTGCTTCAAGAATTGGCTCCTCGACTTCCTCGTCTACCTGCCTGCTGCCCAGTGCCGGCCACGCTGCTGCTCCCCGTCTTCTGCTGCGTTCTGCCCGGGACCTTCAAACACCGTGCAACGGGACCGCTGCTGGATCCTGCTGGTGACTATCCCCGCTTTACGCAACTCCTGCTTCTTTTCCATCTTTTCTATCGCACTCCTTCCCTTCCCCGTCTCCCTGATTAGGTCTTAGTAATAAATTGGATGCAACAACATATGAACTGTTGTTTCTTAATCTCACACTGGGTATACAGATATTAAAGAACCTCATCTCCCTCCTATAAATTGGAGCGAGACAATTATCCACTGGAGCGGAAGCATTTCTTCCCCCTGATATATCGACATTTTGTCTAAGATCCTGCTGTTTGTAAAGCGCTTGGAATATTGGCTGAGAATTGTGCAATAACCCTTTTGGTATGCTTGGACAAATTCTTGTCCAGCCTTTTACTAATGGATTCAAAAATTGTAGGTGGATATTTGGATTTGGAAACACTTTTTTTTTTTTTTTTTTTAATTCAGCATGTGTTTGTTTTAATAAGCAGATAACTCTGGAACACCAGAGGCATTTTTGCTTTACCTTCTGCTTTATTGTCTTCTTGAGGTAGGTACAGATTTGCAGTACAGCATGATTTGTCATCTCTTACTGCTTAATTAACCTTTAATGTTGCGGCGTTTCCCAGATTGCCTGCAGAATTGTTTTAGAAGAATGTGTCTGTGTAGATAGGCAGTGTCAAATATAGCAGCTTTCTATGTAAAGTATTGTTACTTGCTGGCGCTAAAGACATTATTCTTTTGAATAGAGGATGATGAGACTCCTACATCCAAACTTGCTGCCAGCTTACTTCATTCTGCTTTGAGCATACAAAAGCAATGCATGATTTGTCTTTTTGAAATATCAAATCAAATTTACCCTTGGGAAACAGCAAAACAACTCTCAGTGTTTGCTTATCTATTTCATACTTACTAAGTGGCTGCTTACTGTTTTGGGGTATCTAATACTGTTCCGTACTACTCAATATTGATGTTCTCTTAATGAGGGAGAATGTGACATACCATCTATTGTTATTGTAGTGATTAGAAAAGTTTTCTAAAGAAAAAAAATTTGAAAAGTTTCTTAATCCTCACCTGCTGGAAAGGGTAATTTCATTTACTAAAACAGAATGGATTGAAAGCCTTGGTAATTAAAATTTAATCCCAAAACTTTTTACAAGAACTAATTTTAAAGTCGCATGATTTTTAAACAGCACATTTTTCTTAGGTTTCTGAGTATTTAGGATCCTACAGTCACTGTGCCCTTAATAACCTCAAAGTCATTTTAACCTTTGTATTTTTCTTTGGCCCATTGCTCTTAATGCCTTCTGCCTATAATCTGGGATGCAAAAAGTGATTTTTTTTCATTGTTCTGAAACCAAAACTTCTGCAAAAGCAGGGCAGAAATTCATGGAAGTTAATTCACTGAGACAACTGATAGCTTAGAAAAAATGTTAGACACTTTTGCCTTTGAAACTTCTGATGCAAACGAGTGGTGAGAAGAATATATGTTGAAAATATCCTGGAAATACATTCATGAAATAACGTTCTTCTGATATTCGTATGAAACTGTGCTTGGACCAGACAGTAAAGTTTTGATCGCCCTTATAAGAAAAGCTGCCTTATTTAAACAAAGCAATGTTTCACATCTTTTCAGCTTAAAGCAGATAATATACAATGTTTTACATCCTTAGTTCTTAGAATAAAGAGAAATGAAACTGTGTTGAAAAAATTTTCAATAGTTAAAGAAATTAAAATTCTCAAGTAAGAAAGATGTATGAATTTAGGACAGATAATATAATAAGGAAAGAGTTCATTGCAAACTGGTGGCAACGTTTAAAACAATAAACTGTACCAATAAGATCTGATGAAAAGCAGTGCCGAGAAGTAAAATGATTTTGTGGAAGATAATGAATAAGGGTTTCATACAAATAAAATATAAGGTCTCAACATTCAGAGGGTATTTTTTTTCAGCACACATAAGAAAGAACAGGCTTGTTCCTAAAATAGTTATGCTTGATTTACAAACTTTAATGTCCTTTTTTTTCTTTTTCTTTTAAGGAGCATGGGTCTTATGACTCGAGATTTTTTACATTCTTTTGTAAGTATCTGATATTTTTTTGCAAAGATTTTTCAAAATTATTACATTTTTTTTCTCAACTTGCAATTTTTTGTTTTCAAATTAATTTCATAGCAGTGAGTAATAATACATAATCAATGTTATTTTTAAAAAGAAATATTCAGTGTATAACTGATACATTGACATAAATCAACACCAACTAACAGTAGCCTTAAAGATTTCTTAAAAAACACTGTGGAAAATCCAGTCAAATAATGGAATATCTATGTCAACTCACAGTATCACCAAAAGAGTATTTTGCAGTTGATGTTCTCTGTTTTGTACATGTACAGATGCAGGGCTATATAGAGCCTCTCTATACTAACAGATTTCTCCAAATTAAAATTGTGGAAAATTCTTTTTCTCTGTTTACCAACTTTCCACCTAGTAATCAGACAGGGACCCAAAAATAAATTATGCAAGGTCTGTCTGTAGACAGGGGCACCTTTTTCTGACTTAAGTGCAGTGCAGCTCTAAAGGCTGATGACCATCAAGCATTGCTATTCACCTTGGCCATTTTTGCTGTTTGAGAAAGCAGGAAAGAGAAGGATCTGAGTATTATGTACTTTTGAATACATTTTGTTGACACACCCTGTTTTGGATAGACCTTTTTCCTGCCTTGTATTTTTAAGGCTTGTGTATTATTTTCACACTGGAGTTGAAATATTGTTTTGCAAATTGTGCAACTAGATTTTCAAAACTTTTTTTTTCTCCTAGTGTATTATTGTGTGATGTGAATATCTTTTGCCAGTTGCATTATCCTTTAACTTAAAAAAGATTTAGTGTGCAATGAGGCTGAAACGCCTCACTGCACCACTGTGCTAGTGAGCACTCACTGCTGGTACTTTTCTTGCTCCTTATTTGGTAGCATCAGCCATGCCAGTAACTATGTACACATGTAGATTTCCTTGTTTCTTTCCTGACTCTCCATTTAACAGACCATGAAGGTCCATGTGCTCTACAACACTGACATTCTGCACTGCGTTACACAACATTACTTAAGTATGATCTGAGTAATGTAGCTACTGTATATTGTTTGAGGGGTCTGCATGTGTGGTAAGGACACTAGTGAGTTATGACTGGTGAAGGAATCTGTTATTCAAAGAATTAACAAGTCTTTCACTACAGAAGAGAAAAGCACTATATACTCTTTGATCAGTACCAGCTGAAGTTGTATATCAGCCACAGGGCAGAGCCAGTATTTTTAGAAGGCTCTGTGATCTATCACTTTCCTTGTGCTTTGAAAGCAATACAAAATGCTGTTGTTATTTAACAATCAAAGTTAACCTTGTTGTTCTCTGTTGTATGAACATAAGCCCAAAGCACAGGAATCACTCATACTTTTCATTCATTTTGATTTAAATTCATGATCTTGTAACAATCAGTACAGAAATTAAAATGCAAAGAGAGAGGCTCTCAAGAACTGTTTTTTTAGGTAAGATGTTACTGAAACTCACCAGAAAACAGATTTTTTAAAGCATTCCTCTAAGATTTACATAATGTCTTATAACCAACAAAAGGTTTTAATATTTCAAGTTGGCTATTCAGGTTTAAGCATGGCTTTACAAGCTTTAAAAAAAATAAAAATAAACAGAAAAAATAGAAGAAATGAATTCCCAGTATTGAATTTTTCCTTTTTTACTGAGGGATTATTTTAATGCAGCTGCTTTGCTTGTAGCCTTTCGCTGAATGGCAGTGGAAGGAGAATCAGAGAAGACATAGCAGGCAAGCTCCCACCAGCGAACACTCTCCAGACTGATGTGAAATCCTATATTCCCTCTTTAAAAGAGAAGCACAAGATTTCAGCCTCATGATCAATGGGTTAATATCATTTTAAGCAGCACATATACTATCCCCATCACACATACTCTTTACATCTATATTACTTCTGGGGAAGATTTCAGTGCCCCAGGAGAAAGTGTCAGAAGTTCTTGTATTCTCCTGTTAGGAACACGTGCCCTTGACTTCTGTGGTTGGGCAAGCAGTGTATGCTTTACCCCTCTTTCCCTCCATTCATAGGCAGGCTTGGAAGTTGATGGAGCACAACCAGTAGCTCTGTCGTTAGAGGGGACTTCCTGGCCACACTGAGATGGATTCTTCCTAACCTTTTTCCAGGGATGTCTCCTCCAGAAAGTATGCCTTTCTACTGAAGTTTCTTTTAGCATATATTTCAAGACTAATCCTTCCATGACCTTCTGTAAAAGGTTTCCTACATAAGTTTCCCCTGGAAAAAATCAGGGATCTTTTCCCAAGACTCTGCTAGTGCTTTTTGAAAGAGGCTTTTTCCATAAGAAAAGGACTTTTTGCATCCATATTATCATTGTATCCTGTATGCACTGCCTCTTTTACATTTCTACTTTTAAAAAAAAATTACTTTGAAAAACTTTCACTTTATGAAAGTCTTCATATCTTCACCTTTCATTGCATGTTAGAAATTTTGTAAGACCACATAAATCATCAAATGAGTTTGGGAACAGCAGTTGTTGGCATAAATACTTTTGAGCCCAATTCAAAGGAGAAAAACACCATAAAAAGTTTCCTTTGGGAAGATTATGTACCTGGGTGCCTCAGTACTAGAACTTGAATGTAAATGTGAATTTCAGCCTAGCCCCTAACCTTCAAAGAATTTCAAAGGCTTAAAAGCATTTGATCATAATTTATCCAAGAAAGCCTAATGTTTTTTCGTAAACTTTGCTACTACAGAACAAAAAATAAATTGGGAGGAGAGATTTATTTTACTGTTAGTCTTCTTTTTTGTGTTTGGTGTTTGGTGGCCCTGCTAGGCAGGGGGGTTGGAACTACATGATCCTTGAGGTCCCTTCCAACCCGGGTGATTCTGTGATTCTGTGATTTATCTTTCATGATATAGTGATTACGTTCCTTTTACTTTCAGTCATGTCTCTGTTTTCACGTTTAGCACTGTACATCTTGATAGATTGTTTTACTTTCACTACCATCTTTATTTTCAAGTTGCTGCTTTGTAAATCAAACAGGCTTCTGAGTCCTGTACTTCTTACTTTTTACTATTATGTGCAAGTATTTTGATTGTATGGATTTCTAAGTTGTATCTTACATCTGTTGTCATTTGAAGATTGATCTGAAAGCACTATCTACAGATGTAACATAAAACTGATAACAAATATAAGGAAAGTGTAAATTCTTCCTTTTCTAAAGAATAGAAAAGAACACGCTTGAAAAAAAATAACCAGCTGTCTTGATGTCTGTTCTTAGGCTTTTACAAAGATATTTTATATGATTTAGTTCCATACCACAACAAATTACCTGATAATGAGTAAGTGCCAAATTGCACAGTGGACTCAATAATTCCAGTGCTTTATGCAAGAAGGAATTCCATGGCATATATAGAGTTGATATGAAATTACTGATTATTATTGAAAACAGGGCTGCAGTATGTTACTTTTCAGAACAATTTATTTATATATCCTGCTGTCTTGCTGGTGAACACTGTATTTCTCAAAGTTGAATCATTATGCTCACATTTAAAAAAATGTCTGATTCCAGTAAAATAGAAGTTTGACAACAAAGTCGAATTGTCAACAATTCCTCTAGGAATAAAAATGAACAGTTACACTGCAAAGACCATGTGGTTTCATAGGTTCTTATGTAATATTTTTTTAGGAGTGAATATTAATTACTGTCATTTATTCATTCAGCAGATGACCCAGGGGGTGAATTTTTGAAGAGAAACCTGCAGGACTATGGAGCATCTGTAAAGTAAGATTTAATACACCATCCTGTTGACTAACCAAGCATTATTTTTATGTCTCTCATGTAGTTTGGTTTCAATCTCAATTTAGATGGGATAAAGAAACTATAGATCACAGTATGTGTTGTTCCCGTGCACACAATATAATGCCCAGGTCTATTTCCTGCCATGCCTCCATGAATTCTGCTTTCATGCAGGGCCATGTGGAGTCAAAAAAGAGCAAAAGTGTTCTCTTTGCATGAAATGTCAGAGCTATCAACTTGCACGTGTGAGAGCGGGATGAATTCTTACCATACCCTGCTTTGCCAATCACACAGTGAGCTGGCAGCAGTTCAGGAAGAGTTTCCTACCTGACGGATGCTGGCCATTCCTGCAGCCCCATGGCACCTCCACTTCCCGTTCCACAACTGATGCCATTCCTGACCAAGCATGTGGCTGTGGACGTGTGCCCAGCGCTCCGCTTGGTGGCCTCAAACCTGATGAATGGAAGTGCTCATCCAGAAGCACTGTGATGTCCTTAAACCTGTTCTGTCCTGGATGTGAAAGGAGTTGCAAGAAATCTACAAGGCCAAGAGGTGGAATTCAGTCACAGCAGGGATATTATCATCTCTTTGCTCAGCCTGCATGGGCTAGATGAGTGGCCCTTCTCCAGTAGCTGAAGCCCAGCCATGGACACCACACTGGGACCTTCAAGTGCCAGCTCATGGAGGTAACTGTGCAGCACAACCAAGTGGCCCACAGGCTGCTGGACTGACAGGACTCTCACGGTTATAGAAGGCAGGAAGTCAGCCTCATGTTCAGCCCAAGGGCCTTGAACATCCCTCCAGGGCCACACCATGACAAATACCATTGTGGAGATCTGGGATATTCCCTACCTGCTGCTGTACACAGAGCAGAAGCTGCCCAGTACGGAGCTGGGGTAGGAGACAGTAGGTCCCTCTGAGACCCAGGGCTGCAGCCCAGCCTTGCTGTTCTCAGCCAGGACAGGGGCCACTCATCTGGGATGCCCCACCAACCCCCAAAGAGGAGGACCCTCCTCAGCCCTACAAGAGGTTGTTCCAAGAATGACACTTACAGGGCTCCAGCTGCTCCAGAATGAAAAAAAAAAAAGCAACTATAACATGAAGTCTAATTCATGTTCTAACTTCTATGGAAAATTCAGAAGAATTTGAAGCTGAGGCATCTAATAGCATGGCTCTGTAAATATGCAAATCACAATGAAGGATTATTTGCAACAGTGTTATTTTAATACCTAGCCACTAAAATAATCAGTTCTACATTAAGTTTAAATAAGCTTCAGCATACATATTGTCATACTGTACTCTGACAGAAAACTCTGTATACAGTGAAAATGAGTGTACCCTCAGCAACTTTGCTGATGACACCAAGCTGAATAGTGTAGTTGACATATTAGAAGGAAAGAATGTCATCTAGAGGGATCTGGACAGACTTGAAAAGTGGGTCCAAGTGAACCTAGAGATGTTCAACAAGGCCAATTGCAAGGCATTGCACTTGTGTCAGGGCAGTCCCAGGAGTATGTACAGACTGAGAGAAGAGCTTAATGACAGCAGTCCTTCAGTGAGGACCTGAGGCTCCTGGAGTATGAAAAGCTGGACATTAGACAGCAGTGTGTATTTACAGCCTAGAAGTATCCTGGGTTGCATTTCAGAGAGGAGGCCAACAGGGAGGGGGGGGGAGGAATTTTCTCCCTCTGCTCTGCCTTCATGTGGCTGCTACTGGAGTACTGTTTTCAGCTCTGGGATCCTCAGAACAAGAAAGACTCAGAGAAGTCTTTCTCTGAGGGACCAGGTCAAGAGGAGGGCAATGAAGATGGTTGGAATGCTAGAGTTGGGACTGTTCAGCCTGGAGAAGATGAGGCTCCTCATTGTAGCCTTCCAAAGGAAGCTTATGAACAGGAGAGACTCACTTTTTACATGATCTAATAGTGGTATTACAAGGGGGAATGGCTTTAAAGAAAAAGAGAAGAAATTCAGGTTAGATTTTAAGAAGAAATTCTTTATTCATAGAGTAGTGAGGCCCTGGCAAATGCTGCCCAGAAAAGATGTGGGTGTCCCATCCATGAAGGAAGGTGTTCAAAACCATGTTGGATGGGGCCCTGGGCAGCCCCATCTAGTGGGTGGCAATCACTCCAGGGCAGGAGGTTGGAATTGAGTGGGCTTTAAGATCCCTTCCAAACTAAGTCATTCTATGAAGGAGTTGCTCAAAAGCAATTATTTACACAAATGTGTATTTGTTTGTTTGTTTGTTTGTTTTCAGGATTACTATGTTTCTAAAGCAAAAACTTTGACCGTGTACTATATGTATATGTGCTATTTTACAGTAAAAAGCCTAGTAGACAAAGGTGCTAGCTTAAGTTCAGTCAATTTAGGTGAATTTTGAGAAATGAATAATGATATTTGCTTAATTGAAATTATAATGACTGAATATAGATGAGAAGGAAGAAGGAAAGCAAACTACAGTTAAAATTAAATACAAAATCTAGATGATTAATGGAATCATCTGGAATGATAATTGAACAAAAGAAATATCCTGAAACACAGGAGATTGCTAGTCTCGAGCAATATTAACGTGACCACTGAGTGCTCATGACACAGAGTATACCAGATCACTAATAATACTATCTATACTAAATCTAATGAACAAAGTAGGAAAAAACAAACAGCTGAGGTATCTAATTTACAGAAGATGAAAAATAGGTGGTTAATAGAATTTATGTGCTTTTCTAGAAAAGAAATAGAGTACTTTAATCAGCCACCATTTCACTTGCATTTCCCCACACTGAAGCTGAAGGAAGATGTTACATTCTAATGATGCACCACTGTTGGAAGTGAACCTATTTCAACATGAGCTTACACTGAGGATAAAAACAGAACACT
Source organism: Centrocercus urophasianus (assembly GCF_019232065.1). Classification (NCBI taxonomy): domain Eukaryota; kingdom Metazoa; phylum Chordata; class Aves; order Galliformes; family Phasianidae; genus Centrocercus; species Centrocercus urophasianus. Next base: position 3,702,816 of record NW_024884767.1, on the reverse strand, counting down.
GTAGAAACAATTAGAGAGCATCTCTCCCCTTTTTATTCCCCGTTCCTCTCCTGACATGCTTACTGGCTCTCAACCTGATGGGAGATTTCAGCGACCTAGATGTTTGCTGGAAATGCAATCCAGGAGACTCTTGGAGTGTGTTGAGGATACCTTCCTGATTCAGGTTGACTTCAGGATAAGTTCTTGATCAGCCAAGAGCTCATGGAAAATCACAAATGGAAGAAGAAACTCTACAGAATGTAGAAAAAGACTATGGTCACCTGGAAGGAATGTAGGAACATTGTCAGGGCATGCAGGAATTTAATAAGGAAGATGAAAGACCACTTGGAATTAACTCTGGAGACTAGGCCCGGTCTTGTTCAATATCTTCATCAATGACTTGGTTGAAGTGATAGAGGGCACTTTCAGCAAATTTGCTGATGATACAAACCTAGGAGGAGTGGCTGGTAAACCAGAAGGCTCTGTTGCAATTCAGTGAGTCCTGGAAAGGCTGCGAGTTGAGCAAGAAGGAACCTGATGAGGTTCAGCAAGGGCACTTGTTGAGTCCTACACCCAGGGAGGAATCACTGCACAGATCAGTACAGGTTAGGGGATAACCAGCTGGGAAGGGGTTTTGTGGAGAAGGACTTGGGTGTCCTGGTGGATAGGTTGGCCATGAGCCAGTGTGTCCTTGTGGCCAAGAAGGCCAATGGTATCCTGGGATGCATTAAAAAGAACATGGCCAGAAAGTGGAGGGAGGTGATCCTTCTCTTCTACTCTGCTCCTGGAAGGGCATAGATTGAGTACTGTGTCAATTATGGTCTCCTCTATTAATGAAATAAAAATCATCTGGAAAGATAGGGGCTTGGAGCATCTCCCTTATGAGAGAAGGCCTGAGGCTCTTCATCCCTCAGGAGAGGAGAAGGCTGAGCAGGATCTTATCAATATTTATAAACACCTGAAGGGCAGGTGTCAAGAGCATGAGTCCAGGCTCTTTTAAGTGGTGCCCAGCAACAGGACAAATGACAACAGTCACAAATTGGAACACAGGAAGCTCCATCTAAATATGAGAATGTACATCTGTACTTAGAAAATGACAGAGCACTGCAGCAGACTTCCCAGAAAAGCTGTGGAGTCTCCTCTGGAGATATTAAATAACTGCCTCGATGCTTTCCTGTGCAACCTGGAGCTTGAGCCTGCTTTAGCAGGAGTTTGGACTAGATACCTTCCCTACAGTTCTGTGATTATGTGATATTTGCTTGAGAAATGACATAATAACCTTCCTGATTTCTAAAACATCCCTCTTGCAGATTCACATTTAATTACATAGCATCAAGAATAATTCTTTAGGTCTGAACTGCCTAATATGTTGAAGAATACTTTACATGAAGCTTGTTATATTCTCATGATATGTCTGAACACATCTTCCTCTCAAAACTTATGTTTGTGACAAATTAGCATATTTAAGCCATTTAGCTTGAGTAAGTACGTTCGTCCATCAGGAAAAGAAGATATATTAAGCTTACTTTTCTTTTGAACTTGCCCATCAAAGAGTCTTGCATACCTTTTATCTGTACTGATGGAATGCAAAGTGTTTACCTGTATAAATTATAAATCAGCAACAGGATACATAGCTGTCTTATTTTTATACTCTCAAAAGCCAAAAATTATTGAGCTGTTTATACGAAATCTTCACTGTGTATGTTAAAGAAGCACTGAAATGAGAGGGAGGTAAAGTCTATTACAGAATATTTTTATTTTTTTCTGTATAGTTAAGACACAAAGGAAATGTATAAAAAAGATCCCCATGTTTTTATTCATATGGCAGTAATTGCAGGTGATCTTTGAGGAAATTTCCATTCACACATTGGTAAATAAATTTGATATTCTAAACACACATTCCTAAATAAATAAATAAATAAAATGCACTGCTGCAGCTGTTGATAACTGTTGATATATGAAATAGTTGTCAAAGAACTTCTTTGGTAACTTTTCTTCTAGCTAATAAAGCTATGTTCCCCAGCCCAGAATTTTCAGCACTCTTGTTTCTGGGACCAAAACAACAATAACACTCCTTATATCTGATATCAGCCTACACTTTTGACGATGTGTGCTGTTAAGATAACTTCCTAACTCAACTGGTAAGAGAGCCAGTCCTGAAGGGTAAAGGGGTCCAAGAAGAATGGTCACTCCTCAGGAAGTCTTAAAGGTGAAGGAGTGCTTAGTGACCTTCTACTCCATCTAGTGGTGTTCCCTAGGGATCATTATTGGGACCAGCCCTGTCTAACATATTTCTTGATCTGGATTAGGGGACTGAATACACTTTTAATAACTTTTCAGAGGACAGCATGTTGGGGGGAAGTGTCAACCTGCCTGAGGGAAGGAAGGCCCTGCAGAGGAATCTGGGCAGATTGAATTGATGTGTTGTGGCCAATTGTATGAGGTTCAATCAGAATGACCAAGTACTGGGTCTTGCACTTTGGTCACAATAACCCCATACTAAGCTACAGGCATGGAGTGAAGCAGCGGAAAGCTCTGTGGCAGAAAAGGATCTGAGGGCGTTAGCTGAGGGCTGATTGAACATGAGGCAGCAGTGTGTCCAGGTGGCTTAGCATCTTGGCTTGTATCAGATGTAGGTGGCCAACAGGGGCATGAAAGTGATTGCTCCCCTGTACTCAGCTCTGGTGAGGCTGCATCTCAGCTGTGTTCAAGTTTGGACTGCTCACTACAAAAAAAGTAATTGAGGCCTCAGAGTTTGTCCAGAGAAAGGCAATTAAGCTGGGAAGTATCCAGAGTACAAGTCTTATGAGGAACAGCTGAGAGAACCAGGATTGTTCAGTCTGGAGAAGAGGAGGCTCAGAGGAGACCTTATCACTCACTACAGCCACCTGAAAGGAGATTGCAGAGAGGTGGGGGTCAACCTCTTCTCCCAGGTAACAGCATGAGAGGAATGGAATTAAGCTGCAACAGGAGACGTTCAGGTTAGATATTAGGTAAAATTTCTTCTCAGAAAGAGTGGTGGAGAAGTGGAGTCACTGCAGTGCAGCTTGTTTTGGTTTCTTCTTGGTTTCTTAAAACTTGGGGGTTTGACCTCGGATTGACTTTACTCCAAGTGGTTGGAGAGATACTATCATTCACTTGGTTGAATGATAATTAAAAATAAATGAAGGATGTGCCTGTCTCGCTCCAATTTATAGGAGGGAGATGAGGTTCTTTAATATCTGTATACCCGGTGTGAGATTAAGAAACAACGGTTCATATGTTGTTGCATCCAGTTTATTACTAAGACCTAATCAGGGAGACGGGGAAGGGAAGGAGTGCGATAGAAAAGATGGAAAAGAAGCAGGAGTTGCGTAAAGCGGGGATAGTCACCAGCAGGATCCAGCAGCGGTCCCGTTGCACGGCGTTTGAAGGTCCCGGGCAGAACGCAGCAGAAGACGGGGAGCAGCAGCGTGGCCGGCACTGGGCAGCAGGCAGGTAGACGAGGAAGTCGAGGAGCCAATTCTTGAAGCAGCAACAGCGGTCAGGCAGCAGGCTCAGGAGAGTTCAACAGTATGCAGGAATCCCCTCAATCTTCAGGAATCCTTCCATCTTCAGGAATTCCTCTCTCTCTCTCTCTCTCCTTCATGAGGAATCTGTTGTCAGAAACCCCTGTTCTTCTTCATGAGGGATCTCTTGTCAGAAAACCCTCCGTTCTTCATGAGGAATCTGTTGTCAGAAACCTGTCCTCATGGTTTTCAGTTCCTCTTTTATCCTCCTTGTTCTCCTGCCTACGTGACAAGGATGGGTCTTGAGCAAGAGTCATTGAGTACCCCCTGAGATGGCCATCATCCGGAGATAGGTCCACACAAAGGAGCACTTCACAGCTATTTAGCTGCAGTTCATCTCGCTCTCTTGCCCCTGGCCTTGTCCATCTGCGTTCCCCCAGACAAAGGTTTTCACGGTCCTTGCTCGGGACTTGTCTGGACTTGAACAAGTCCATCTGTGTCCCCAGCAAGCTTTGAGACACAGAAGTTAACAGAATAGTCTCTTACAATAATGTGCTTCAAATTCATGACAAATCTCAGTGGTTCTCCATTCACTAAAAGTACAGAAAATTATCAGGTCTATTTGTGTCCGAATAGCTAGAATTATCTTTAGAGGTTACTGCAGTTACTTTGGTTCAAGTCCGAAGAGCAGCTGGGATGTCACTGTTAAACGTATAGGAAAGAGGAACAAAAGGATTGAAAACAGAAACACCTTATAGAATCATCCAATTATAGAATGATTTGAATTAGAAAAGACCTTTAAGATCATCTAGCTCCAGTCCCCCTGCTATTGGCAGGGACACCTCCCTTTAGACCAGGTTGTTTACATCCAGTGCCTTAGGATCTCTCTTAAGGATTTTGTAGGCTGGAGTTTCATTGGAGTAACAAGAGGACATTGAATTTGTCAGCCACTCCTGCAGCTGCTCCAGCTGCTGATATATGATGCAGGAGTCTGATAGCATTTTCTCATACAGTTTCCATATGGACACACATCTACTGTGTTTAGTGATGAATTTAAGGTCATCCTAAGTTCTCAGGCTCAGAATGGCTAAATTTTACTTATTAGGTCTGCAGTGAGGATTCCAGTTAATTCAGCAGTTGCAAGTCCTAAACAGCACTGCAAAACAGACATTATCACTTGGCAGTCTCAGTTTTCTTAGTCTTCCTCACTAAAGTTCAAAATCCTATTTTAAATGTGCAAGTGGATTTTGTGAATCTACATTTCCTCTTTTCATGATACAGTTACCCGGATTGGACTATAAAATAAATTGCTGTTTAAAAATATTAGGGTTATTTAGGATGAATCTTTTTGCTGGTATGATTCTGGTTTTAATTCCATTAGACCTGAAGGAGGTATTTTATTCATGATAGCTAGATAGCTCCAGAAAAGAAAATAGCACAAGTCATCCTCCTTCCCTCCATCATAATGACATAATGGGATATCCTTTTTCTCATTATGCCTTCTGTTGCTCTTGTGAAGAAATTTATATGACTGCAGATTCCAAGAGTGATAATGTAATAATGGGGTCTTCGTTCTTAAATCACACTTACTTTATCCAACATAAATAATTTGTGGTTATAATATTGCAGTCACATAAACCTTGAAGAGAGTAGAGAGTGAAGCAAAGCTAACAATAGCCCTTGGCAAAGCTTGAACAGATTTTTGCCTTACTATTCAAATCATGACTATGTAAAATATTCACAGATGGGAATGAACACTAATATACAGCAAGAAATGTTTGTCCTTTTGTTACAGGACAACACTTACATAGCCAAGTAATCAAATGAATATCACAGATGTGGGATTTATCAGGGCAGAGTAATAACGAGTACCAAATCTTACAAAGTAATGGTGAATCCATTGGCCCACTGTAGAATAATAGGTCCAATTTTCATGTTTGCTGATTTACTTGTAAATTCTCTGTTGAATTAATTCTGAACACTTTATGGACATTAATGCAACAAAGGAGAAGCAAGCTTTTAGGCACTACATTTTATTCTCTTTAACAAAATTGTCCCAAGGCAGTAATTGAAATAACTAAATGGAACTGTCCAATTGGGATAGGGATCATTTTTCTTTACCTTGACTGTAGCTTAGTAAGTGTACATTGGAAGTTCTTTCGCTCCTGCCTTCCTAATGCTGTAAATAGAGTGTGGACATCATTCTTTCATAACGAGAAGAAAATTATAAATGTCGGAAGTATATCCAGATAAGACATACTAAGTAGAGAGCTGAATACTATTTGAATTGAAGTCACTAAGAATTTAATCATAAGTTCATCAACTGGGCTGGTTTGGAGATGAAAATCATGATGTGTGAAAGTACTTGTCTGTTTAGTGCTGTTTTTACTTCCATTTTAGTTGAGAGAGTCAACAAGCAGTGTAATCACACTGAAAAATGTCCCAAGGAACTGTTTGTAGTCATACACCTAGAAGTGAAAATAAAATAGCGTATGATGCTACTCAGCATACCGCAAAGCATAAATTAATTTACTACATGAAGTTTGCTCATACAGACTATGTTGTTGTCGTATTATGATAACTGTTGCAGGGAAAAAAAAAAAAAAAAAAAGATTATTCTCTACAGTTCTTCTCTAATGTTTCATAAAATCCTTTGATTTGATTTGCTGCTATTTTCTTGTGATTAAATTTCATTTAGCATGCGAGCAAAAGAAAATTCTACTTATAATTGCAAATCTCTATTACCAGCCACAAAATTTGAAAATATTTGGATGAAAGTTTTACACACAACTCATTTTGCTACTCAGTTTAAAGTGGAAAAGGTATGATTCTCAGATTTTTGAATCGTTCCAAGTCACAAAAATTTACTGAGGCCTAGTCCTTGTCTCCTGAAAGGAGATCTCCTAAGAATTATGTTTGTCATCTCTTTCTTCCTGTTATGAAAAATAAGTAGCCACTTATAGGTCCTGGCAATGACAAATATAGAAAACATTTCGTTTCCTTAAATAGCAGTTGAAGAACAAGACATTGTTTGAAATGCACAGTGAATTGTAACACATGCAAGTAATACTAAGAATGGAGATCTAATCCAATGTTAAACAATTAAAAATAGGTGCATATTTTGAAATCTATTAAGGCCATAAGGTGACCAAGAGAATAAAAAACTGGTTTGCATATAAATTATAACAACAAGAATCAATAAAGCATGTCAGCTCCTTGTGTTACATTAGATTTAAAATCTACTACTACAAAAATGCAAAAGAAATGTAAACTGACTGGTAGAAAACATTCAGGAATTATAAAGTGGGTTGAAAGATCATTCAGCTTGTATTAGGTGAATCTGTAGATAATGAGAACACATCTGTTTCATCTTCATTTTAGAAGCAAGGCACAATCTGTAAGCAATTGAAAGAAAATGAAGAATCAGAGAAAGTGATTGTAATTTCTTTACAATATAAATAATACAAACATAATCAGCCAAATCATTTTTTAATGAATATCCATCCTGTATAAAAATATATGTTTTATTATGAAGGATGGAAGTAGCATGTCATAATATATTTTCTAACTAAGGAAAAATATTGTTTTTTTACCAGTATGGAGCCAGATAAATAAGTGGCTCATATGATGTTGAGTGCACTAGCAGAGACAGAATGGGAAGTGTTGTTCCTTTGGCACTTATAATTTATTCTTTTCTTAAACAAATAAATTGCTGAAATTCTTCCAAGTTAATATTAACAGAAGTGAAAGTGAAAATTAAAAGTATAGTTCTACCATGTTTGTGATTTCTTGTTTGACACAGATCAGTTTGAATCAGAGATAGCCAGAGCTAGGAGTATAAGCTCTACCACTTCAGCCGAAGGGACAGGTATTGCCAGCTGAAACTCTATATTGGGATTTTGAGACTATTTTTAACACTATTAGCTTATAATGACGAGGAAAAAATAAAAAATCTCAGAAACATTGAATCTTAGATTTTCAAAGAGAGTTAGATTATGAGTTCACCCTGTCATTGAATCAATGCCAAAAAATGCCATACTATTTTAAACTGTAGTCCAATTTCTTAGGAAATGTTGGTGTATTATTTGGTTAATCATTCATGCATTTTGTTTGCTAATGAGACTCTTCAAGGTGGTTTTAAAAAATAATTTATCTGAGAAAAAAAAAAGATGATTGGTATCTTATTTCAAGTGGTGGTATAATTTAATATTTTCAATACATACTAATGAAACTCATGCCTTTGGCATTGTCTATAATTTCCATTCATTATCTCTAATCTAGCAGTAATATAACAGATGTGATTTATTCAATGGAAATAAAGATGTTATGTAGATTATATTGAAAGTAGCTATATATCATATTATTATCTATTTTCCTTACTGTATGTGGTGTTTCATTAACTTTGAAAATAGAGAAATGTAAGTGATGTTAGAGCATACCAGTGTATTCACATGTTTTGGAGCTTGATGATCCTTGAAGTCACTTCCAACCCAAGTCACTCTATGATTCTATGATTCTATGACTCTATGATTCTATTATTTAATATGCATTTTAACATTATGAAGACTGAGATAGGCTTTTGCTTATTGTTATTTCTTTTTCCTTATGCAGATTGTTCCCTTCTGCAGCATAGGAAGTTCTGCACAAATGTGGCAAGAACTTCTTTACAGTGAGGTGACGGAGCACTGGAACAGGCTGCCCAGGGAGGTGGTGGAGTCTCCTTCTCTGGAGATGTTCCAGACCTGCCTGGATGCCTACCTGCGCGACCTGCTGTAGGGAACCTGCTTTGGCAGGGGGTTGGACTCGATGATCTCTGGAGGTCCCTTCCAACCCCTACAATTCTGTGATTCTGTGATTGTCACTAGCAAAAAGTGTAAATAAATAGCACTGCACTAGAGGTGGCATTTATTATTGTTATATGTTTTACTGAAGTTAAGGAAGTGGTGCTCTATATTTCTTGACATTCTTCTCTCCTCAGTCTTGGCCATAAAACCAGCCAACAACCTGAAATAACAGGAATGTCCTTCTGTCATTTATGAAACAAAAAGGGCCAGCAGCATTAATGCAAAGCAAACCAAGAAAAGCAGTTTAATAGGTTTCCACCAGATGTAGCACCAAAGACTTTCAGAACTCTCTCCAGAGTTGTTCAGAAGCTGGGCTTTACTTTTATGTTAATACAGCTGATTCATGACATGCAACTCTGGTAGAAAAGTCTCTTCATCAAATACTCACAGCATGGGTGACCAACCTGTCAGCTTGCCTGGACCTCACTGAGTGAAGAGGAATCGTCTTGGACAGGTTGCTCCAAAAGTAGTGCCTACTATTTATTTCCATTATTTTCATGAAAACAACAGATACAAAGAACACTATTCAATAGGGCAAGTTCTCAGCCACAGAATCATATTTTTAATCATAGTCATCACTATTAACTACATCATTATTAACTATGCATTTCTGTCAGCTGCTCACATAACATCTCCATCAGTGAAAATATCCCAATGTCACTGTTGCCACTGCTGAAACATACCTCACACCACATTAGTGCAAACACGCACTGTTTAGGCACCATTATTGTTCAGCAAGCATTGAAAACAGCAGAAAAACAGAAAAAAAAGTTTAAGAATATGAGCAAATGTCTGGTGGGTGAAATCTAAGATTCATCTAGCTTTACACAGGGACCATTCCTGCTCCAGGGTAAGAAGATAAATAAATGAGAAAAAATGTGTAATTGTAGTCTGTCATTGGCAAGCCAAAAATTATAGATAGTTCATTGTTAATAGCTGCGGATGAGCATACTTTCCATGAATGTGACTAGTCTGGTTCTTAAACTCATTTATTCAAACCACTCCTACCAGGCTAAGGGCTGGTGGAATGCCTGGGAAGGTGATTCAAGGACTGTTTCAACATTATTTACTCTGAAAGCAGTAGCTGCAGCGTGTGCGAAATGCTTGCAATGCCAGACTATGTATTTCCACCTGAGGTCTTCTGTGAATAATGTTTTCACAACTGAAGAAGAAAATAATACAAGTGGAAGATTCTGAGATGTGATAAGGTACATCTCAACTCTCTAGAGCGAGTGCACACACACATAATGATGGAATTGTTCACTCTCAAAATGGTTATTTAATTTAAAACTACTCACTTATATGTGACAATTTGCTTTGGAGAAGTTATATTTGTAAATTACATAATCGTAAAATAAAGGAATACAAAGTTTATTTTCTCACTGGTATCATTGTGGACAGTGTCATCATTGAGAACACACATCTTAAAAAGAGAATAGAATAACTTTGATGCATAGAATAAAATAATAGCTATTTAAACATAAAAGCATATTTTTGTTGGTGTTATTGTTGTTCTATGTATTTGTTAATTTTAGCTTCTGTAATTCATTTCTTTAAGCTTTGGAGAGTTGTAGGTATGCACCTTTGAATGCCAGTGAATAAAATGTTAGATTATATTGGATTTTAAGTGGCAAGTGTTCCATGTAATGAATCCAAGAAATGAAATCTGTGCCTTTTACTTGGAGCAGTTTGTAGAAAAAAATCAAAATCCAATTAGATTTATTCTATCCTTACTTTAATTCATCCATCTTGATCATTTTGTTTTACTAGGATTGTTGTGATGCAGAACCATTTTTAAAGCACAGTCTGTAACCCCCTTAAATATTCTAACCACAGAAATCTTTCTTTTATAGCCCCTTATTTTACAGCCAGACAACAACTACTGTAACAATGTGTGGATTATTATTGGAGGGGATGAAAATAAAAAGTAATTACAGTTAATAGCTTCACTTGCCCAGTAAACTGTTGTGCGTACTGGGTACTCATTACAAAGTTAAAAGCCCTTTACACTGAAAGTAATTCTTCCCTAAGATAAGTGGATGGTGAAAGACATTGCATGTGAGAATTGCAGCTGGCATTATTAAAGTGATACAATAGTGCTGTTTGGTGGTGTGGCTCCCCCAGCATTTTGGAAACTGCAGTAAATGATTTGTTCAACTCAACCTTTAATAAAGAGTGGTAAATATAGAGAGCAGTGTCTGATTATATTATAGTGATTTACATAGTGGAAAACTCGTGAGTTTGCTATTTAGGTATGAAAGTTAAGTAGAAAATATGAAGAGTACTTAGGGAACAGGTATAAAATAGAAGATTTCACTGATGCTGGTCTAGGACTAAAAAGAAGGACATAACTTGTCATTGCTATTTCATTAACTTATTAAATAAACGAAAAAGAAAAAAAAATCTCATCATATCAGGATTAGTAGTTTATATACATTTCTCAGTTCATCTTGTGCACTGACACTGCAGTATTCTCATTTGTGACAAGAGAAACTGGAGCTCTAACATTCTCTCACCTTCAACTATACAGGTAGACTTAAACAAAAAATATCTAACCAGAAATCAAACTATTTCTTTATAATTTTTAAGTCAGTTTTCCAGACTTAAAGACCTACTAGGGCTCCTCCAAAATCAATGTTTCTGTTCTGTTATATGGGCTCGTGATGTCAGCAGTGGATGTTGATGGATGATAGTAGGAGTTGAACCTTCTCACCAATATTCAATTACATTTTGTTGCTGTGTGACAGATGGCAGCGGAGGGGCAGTCTGATGAAATGGTGTCTGACGTGGAAGTGGAGATGAAGCAAAAATGTGTCACTGAATTCCTCCATGCAGATGTGTAAGTCAAGATGACTATGTAGACTTTTACAAGCCTGATATGCAGGCTCTTGTTCATCACTGGTGAAAATGCATAACTGTGGGTTGTGACTGTGCTGAAAAATAATGTTCTGTAGATGGTAATTTGCTTTATCAAATAATGTTATTGTGTTCTTTATATCTGTTGTAGTTTCGTCATGGTTTTATGATTTTGGTTATCAGTATTCCACATCATAACATCATGTATTGCATTGGGAGTTAAATAGTTAATGCTCCAGTTCTGTGGATCATCAAAAGTTCCAGGTGCCTGGATCTCAGAAGAACTATTACATACCCCAGAGGACTTTGCTTTGCTCTGCTTCCACTTTCCATTCAGAGGGAAAGATAAAACTATTCATTTATCACAAGACTTCTTTTTTCTCTCCCTGCTCATCCTGGTTAGAAGTCTCTCCTTCAGCATTAGAGTAAGGCCTTTGTTTTTTTGGACACGCTCTCTTTTATTTGGTTTGCTTCAATTCCAATTATACTGTATTATGTTGTATTATATTGTATTATCTTGCATTCTGATATCTTTTTTCATAAAATAACTTTCCTCCTCAAATCACTGCAACTGTTTTCTTTTTAGGCCCGTCTTTTCTCTTTTCCCCTTTCCCTTTTCCCAGGGTGAGAGTCAATGGGTCTCCCTGCCTCATTAGCCATGGAAACTGGCCAAACCAGCTCGTAAACCACTGTCAAGTTTCTATGGAAATAAATATAAGGAATTATTTTCAGAGCAACCTATATATAAATGTGCTTATAATAGACACAATTTTTTGAGAATAACAGCAAAGGATACAATTTTGTACATATATATATATACATACACACATACATGTATGTATTTTTTTTATTCTGATTATAGTCTCTCAAGGTGCTTTTTGTTAACAATTTGCTGTAACCTGTTCTTGCAGTGTGTTAAGTAACTCTCATTTCTCTTCAGTGTCAATGCCTAATCCTTTCAAAGAGGATACAGATTAAAGATTTAGAGTCAGTCTTTGAAAGTAAATATATCTAGTGAGACATTCAACAACTTTCAGATCCTGAATTTTAGAAGCAGAACTTTCTGTTTTTCTCCACTATTAGCAATAAAACATGACTTGCTGTCATTGGGGAATATCTTACTACACCACATCTGTAGTGCTGTTTGGAAAAACTCATGTATTTGTCAGTCCATCTAAAAGAAGCAGTGTAGTGTGACTGAGTTTTAGGACACAGTATAAGCCCAGATAGAGATAAAAACAAGTTATTTGGGTCTAAACCAGCCATCAAAATGTAGCTCCAGAATAATTAATTTCTCTTTAGATGGAGGCATATCATAAAAAAAGGCAGAAGATATATGTATATATTTACCCTTGAGAGCAGATTAGAGCAAGCTGGAAGAAATGATATTTTAGGTTGGACTACTTGTCATGGTTTTATGATTTTGTTATCAGTTTTCCACATTATAACATCATGTAGTACGCTGGGAGTTAAAGAGTTAATGCTGCAGTTCCATGGATTGTCCATAGTTCAGGTTACTTTTTCACTTTGATTGTATCTGATCCACCTAATTCTAAGTTTGTAAAAGAAACAGGTTCAAATTTTGAGATGTGTACTTCACTGGTGCAAGAATTCATAAAGCAGCAATTTAGTGAAAAGATGTTTAAAACCTTATTTTGATGGTTATGATAGAGAAACTGATATGTAAACAAACAAAACTGTGCAGATTCACTGCTAGTTTCATCAGATCCCGAAACAAGGATTTATTTATTTTTAATATTAGTTCCAATGTTTCCCTGTGTTTGCTGTCTTAGGGATTAATTGGCTATTCTATTGATCACTGCATTTTTGTATGAAAACACATGTCAGAACAGAACTGGCTTTGATAAATTACTTTAACATTTACTTCTGAATTGCAAGCAATCCAGAACATGAAATAGTCAGCTCTTGGAAAATTTTGTTTCTACAAATAGAGATGAAGTGAAACAAGCATTGTTTTATTTTCCCTCTGCTATTCATTCAACACATTAGTTCAATTTAAATATGACAATAATTAAATAAGATATGAAGTGAATTGGGATTATAATTCCATTGAGAAGCCTTATTTTGTTTTCTTCGTAGCTAAAAGATATCCACAAAGAAGTATCAGTGTTGAAACTGGAGAGATTTCAACATTTCCAAAATCATCCCTTCGACACCTTAAAAGAAAAAAAGTATTTTTAATTAGAAAAAAAGAATTTATTTAAATAAATATTTTTAATAAAAAAGAAGTTATTTAAATCTATTAATTTACAACATTAACAACAACATATTCTACCAGATTAAGCCTTCTTTTAATTCTATAGTCATAATCTTTAGAGGTGTTGAATTTTCAATATCAAAGAAACTTAGTAGACAATTAGAAGACAAATTATATTCTTTCTTCTTCTGGATTTTTTTTTTTTAATTATTTTTTTTTTTTTTTAGCCAGTGAGGTCTACACAGAAAATGATGTGGGGAGCAACAGTATCGTGCCTTCTAAATGATAGATTCCAAATTCTCAAAGCTAACCCTTGAGAAATACAATTATATTTTTCATATACATCACACTATTTTCTCATTTGAAGTGTGCACCTATTCCCCACAGAAACTGAAGACTGTTCTGCAGTGTTTGATAATTCAAACAAAAAATCAGATTGAGGTAGTGAAGAAGAATCACAGTTTGACAGAATGGTTGGAGGCCAGCTGTCTCACAGAATCACAGAATCACAGAATCACCCGGGTTGGAAGGGACCTCAAGGATCATGTAGTTCCAACCCCCCTGCCTAGCAGGGCCACCAAACACACACATTCAGATCAGGTTGCCCAGGACCCTGTCCAACCTGGCCTTAAACACATCCAAGGACGGGGCATCCACAATCTCCCTGGGCAACCCATTCCAGGGCCTAACCACTCTCCTTGTAAAGAACTTAACTCAACTCCAGCTCTAGCAGGGACACCCAGAGCAAGGTGCCCAGGCCCATGTCCAGGTGGCTTCTGGACACCTCCAAGAAGGAGATCCCATAGCCTTTAGGCAGCCTGTGCCACACCCCATCGCCCGCACAGCACAGAAATTCTGCCTCATGGTCAGATGGAACCTCCTGTGCTCCAGTATGTGCCCACTGCCGCTTGTCCCAGCACTGGGCAGGAGCCTAGATCTGTACTTTGTACGTGTATTTGTAGGCATGGATAAAATTCCCCTTGAGCCTTCTCTTGTCAAGGTGCAACAGTCTCGGGTGTCTTTCCTTACAGGAGTGGTGCTCCAGGCCTCATCTTCATATGCTGGGATCCCTGCGTATAGTGATATTGCTATCACAGCAATGGATATAACTTACAGTGGTGTTCTCAGCAATAAAAGTGTGAGTAAAAAAAGAGGAAGGAGAGATTGTTCAGAAAGATGGCACTTGACTTCTCAAAAATACGATGCACTTGATGAGCTCTGTTTTCCTGGAAATGGCTGAATGTCTGCCTACTTATTTCTCTACCTCACAAGGCTACCCTGGATAGCAGCTTGACCTTCTGGCATATATGCTACTCCCACCGCTTTTGTGTAATCGATAAACTTGCTGAAGGTACACTTCAACTCCATTCTATAATACAGAAACTTCATTTCTACATTATTGAGTAGGACTGGACCGCTATCACATATATCCCTGGTTACTGACCTCTAATACAACATTGTGCCACTGACCACCACGTGCTGGGTCTGGTCATTCAGCCAGTTTTAACTCAACCTCTCTGCTTGCTCATTCAGGAAGCCTTTGGTTATTTCCGTATAAACTTCTAGCCCTTAGGGGAATCCCAAGGTTGAAATAAATATTACTTAGAATAAACAGTGACTGAGGAGACAAAATATAATTATTATATAGTCTACTTACCTCTACTTACCTCTAAAATTCCACATCTATGGAGTCGTGCACAGCAGACCCAATGTAAGTTTTCTTAAGTTCTGCTCCTAATGTTTTTCTATTGAGAGGTTGCTCACAAATGGCAGACTACTGTTGCACTGTTCTCCCATCTGTCAGGAAAACCAGAGTTATTGTCCAAGCTGAAATCTGTACTTTATAAATTTAAACAGGATGATTGCTGTAAAGGAATGCCCACAGGCTTTTGTAAACGTAAGTTAAAGGAGCTCTTGAAACAAAGGAAAAGAAGAAGAAAAAGACATGTCAAAACATTGTCAGAGTTTTGTGGATGGTAAAGATCTTGCTGTCCTTCAAATATTCGTGTATCTGAGTCATGTGGATTTACTAACTGAAAGCTATAGAAAAAGAGAAAACAGATTTGAAACACAATGCAGTAACTCTATTTGTGTATTAAAGGATTTATTTTTTTTTTTGAGCATCATGTCCTTCTTAACTCCTTGTTATGCAGTGTAATCGCTCTAATGACCATGCATTCATTTAAACTTGGATGTCAAGAATAAAGCCAAAGGAATTATATTGCAATGCAGAGATAATTTAATGCAATACCAAAACAGGGAGTTTCTGCCTTTAGTCAATTATCCATATTCACTTTTAATAACACTGAACAGATGGCTCCAAAAAAGCCTAATGATCACAGCAGTTTTTGGAGGTTGGTTGCTGCACAGTTGCATCGTCACCACCCTTAACTTTTGCTCAGGATTACTTCAGGGATGAGCAAACTAAATATTGTATTTTCTAAACCACATTTCTACCATGGGAAAACACTATGAAGCACAGCGAAGATTTTCTGAGTGCCAGGCTAATGGGTGTCCTTCAGACTTGTGCCAATTCAGAGCATCACTGTGGAATGCAGCTCACGGTCTGCTGTGCAGGGCTTGTTCTTTTCTTTCCTACAGAGTTTTGAGAATGAAGATGATGAGAAGGAAACAGACCTTGTTTGCCCCTCTCTTTGCCTCTCAAGAGGAAATGAACAAGATAACAATGTTGTTGGGATATCCTTTGGAAGATTAAGGTAGAGAAATAAGAGAAAGATGCGTGCAGTGGAAAGAAAACTATTTCTTGGGGAAAGGATCCCGTGGCGATTTCTGCGAGGGGCAGAGGTTATATAAACGGGAGAGTCTGTGCATAACATGAGCTTGTTTATTTCAAACTAGCTTATGTTACAAAATATTCCTGACTCCAAGAATTTTCATAAAATTCATATTTGACTGAAATAATTTTGTTTTCCATTTTGAATTTACTGGTTGATATACATAAGATTTAAATATGTCTAAATGAAAACATAAGTACAGTTTTAAAAGAGAATTAATATGAATATATTTACCAGAAATCATGTAATATGGCCTCAATTTAATTTTCAAGCATAGTCTGAATTTAAATTCATGCAGAATCATTTTATTTTATGACGGATTTTTCATGTTTGTATAACAGTGCATTACAATGGGAGATGTTTTCATGCAGTTTCTTCGATGAGCACCAGTTCTGACCTATTAGGATTAATGGAAACTAGGAAAGCTATAATTCAAACCATGAATTACAATTTGTCTTGACTGCTAGAACTCTGTTAATTGTTAATTGACAACAGTGGTATTGTAATTACAGAACGCCAGGAATTATTTCCTACTTAGTCATGTTATGTTTTAAAAATTGACCAAGCAACTAATTTTAAGCAGCTGTGCGGGAACTTCAGCAATTTACTCCTGCAGTTAAGCTGATCAATTTTTCTCCCAGGAGATGAGTTATCAGTATTCTATGGTATTTATGTGTAATAGAGGGTTTGTCAACATAGTTGTTATTGCATTTAATTTACATAGGCACTCCTAAACTGTTACTTTAATAACATTAATCCAGTTAACTATACAACTATTAAGAATTGTACAGAATGGTGAATCTCTAATGAAACTGAATTTGCTTACATTCTCAGTATTTTTTGCTCATTATTATCAGAAATCCAGATAAATTCTCTGTTTCTATACCTCAAAGTTCTGATTGGTCAGTGTCCTGGAAAGCATTGACTCTGCTAACACTTGCAGTAAAACCCTGAAAAATAGAACGAGAGGAAAAATTTCCAGAAACGTGAACTGAGGTTCCAGAAACACGAACTGCAATTATTTACATCTGTATGTGATCTTTTCTTCATTTAATACTCCCCCGTAAGTGCCTACTAAAAGTTATAATTTGTAAACTTCAGAAATGTTAGCTGGTCACAAAGGCAATCCAGAAACAGCACTTATCTCCCAGGGGCAAACATGATCCTTGAAAACTATACATACCTTATTGTATGACAGCAAATCTTTCCCCAAAGATATTGTTCTTGCTGAGCATAATTTAAACATAGATGGCAATTCCATTTCCTTTACAGTAAATTATTTTTTCAAGTCAGGAGGCATCAGGAGTTTCACAGGAGACAACGAGGTCCTATAGTATCATCTTAAAAGCAACACTGAAGCTTGGGTGTTTATAAATAATAGTAAAAAAGTGAGTTTTTAATGTATATAAGTACACTGCCAGATATATACATATATTAAAATGGATTGTTTGTGAGATGTCCATTTTCAGATAGATATTTCCATACCAATTCTGAAGCTAAACTATTGCTATCTTTTCTCTATGAAAATAAATCTCATATTTTAGTAGAATTTCAGCAAGATTTCTTGGAAAACAAAGAAAGAAAGAAAGAAACAAACAAAAAAACCAATGAAGAAATGCTGTTACAATAAAAGCAGGCCTGCTAGATGCAGGAGATTGACCTGGAAGACTACTGACTACTAGAGTTACGTACTGTATGCCTGCTGAGAAGTTGTGCTGTTAACTAGAATGCTGCAAATCCTTGCTGAGGTTGCTTCCAGAATCTATATCAGCTAGTACTGCCTTAGTATTTATTTACTTATTTCTGGCTTCTGTTAGGTACCTTCAGGCATATTACTCCCCCTTGTTATGGATGTGAGATGATCTTAGATAGATCTATGCATGCATAGAGTTCCATGTCTTCATTCAGACTTACAACTTATGGTTTTTACTCTAACAGTGGCAAATGATCTCGGCAGAAGGTCAGCAGTTTGTTATTTACTTGCAAACGCAGAGTTTGTTGCTGATAATTTAAAGAAAATTGACTTTTGATCTGTTTATAAACTTTATGACCAAGTAAACTTTCTCTCCCATCTCCTTGAAAATGGCACCTTGTATTCAGCAGTCGATTACCAGTCAGTTTTTAAGGGTTATGAAAAAGTTGTAAAATGCCTTGTCTTCTTACAGATTTTACAGCACAGATGGCTCCTTTTCACAGTCCCCCAGGTTTTCTGTTTTATGTGAAGCTTCTAGTAATGCAATTGAGACATGTCAGATTTTTTGGACAAGCAAACAGTAAAAATATTATTTATTTAACCTGTATGCCAGTTAGCTACACCCATTCTTAACTCATATTACCATCTCTATATTTGGTACTTTTAGTATAGGATTTAGTTTTTAGAATTAGTTATGTAGTCCCAAATTTCACACTCCCAATGGCTTTGTATATTATATTCTTGTCATGGAATCATAGAACCCTTAGAGTTGGAAAGAACTTCTAGTTGGCCATCTAGTACAACTCCCCTGCACAATAAACAGGAACATGGACAACTAGACCAGGTTGCCCAGGGCCTGATCCAGTCTTGCCTTGAATGTCTCTGGGGACTGGACATCAACCACATTACTGGGAAACCTGTTCCAGTGCCTCATCATCCTCACTGTAAAAGATTTATTTATTCCATCTAATCTAAACCTACCCTCTTTAAGCTTGAAGCCTTTTCCACTCATTCTGTCACCACAGACCATGTTAAAATGTCCTTCCCCTTCTTTCCTGTAGCTCTCATTTTAGACATTGAAAGGCTGCTATCAGGTCACTTGCAGCATTGCCTTCTCCAGGATGAACAGCTCTCCAGCTCTCCAGCTCTTTCAGCCTGGTCTCCTAGGACAGGTGTACCATCCCTTGGGTCATTTTTTGCATCTCTCCTCTGAACACACTCCAACAGGTTCACATCTCTCCTGTACTGAGGATTCCATATCTGGATGCAGTACTCCAGGTGAGACCTCACAGCACAGAGTAGAGAGGCAGGATCACCTCCATCACCCTGCTGGCCACTTTTGTTGCAGCTCTGGATATACTTGGCTTTCTGGGCTGAATGGACACATATTGGTTCATGTCCATCTTCCCATCCATCAGTACCTGCAGGTCTTTTTTGTAAGGGCTGCACTAAATTCTTTCGCCCTCCATCTTGTATTGGTACTGAGGGTCACCCAGGAGCAAGATTTTTCATGTGGATTTCTTGAACCTCATGAGGTTCATCTGGGCCCACTGCTCAAGCCTGTCATGGCTAATTCCCATCAGGAAGCTCAGCACCACCCAGCTGCTTGGTCACTATTTCCTGGAAGGATAAGAGGGACAATTAGAAAGTGCAAGAATTCCTGAGATGAGATTGTTTACCAGGTAAAATGGTTTCAGAATCACAGAATCATAGAATTGTAGGGGTTGGAAGAGACCTCTAGAGATCTAGTCCAACTCCCTGCTAAAGCAGGTTCCCTACAGCAAGTTGCATAGGAAAGCATCCAGGTAGATCTTGAATATCACCAGAGAAGGAGGTTCCACAGTCTTTCTGAGCAGCCTGTTCCAGTGCTCTGTTACTCTGACAGTGAAGAATTTCTTCCTTGCCTTAGCATTGGACTTTCCATGCCACTGTTTCTGCCCATTGCTACCTGTACTACTGTTTGCCACCGAAAAAGTTCATTCCCATTGACTTGACGCACTTTAGATGTTTATAAACAGTGATGAGATCCCTGCTCTGCCTTATCATGTAAAGCAAAGCTGCAGATGCAAGCAAAGCAAAATAAAGAACTCTTTCATATTGACAGGTAGATATCCAGCCTCTTCCAGGAAAGCAGGGTTCATTACATGTAATGAATTTTTGGGAGTACTAACACCATTGCTAGAAACATCTCCCCATCCTCTTTTTTTCCCAACTTATTTTTGCTGAGAAGTATGCTGTACAGTATGTGATATCCTTCAGTCAGTCTGGGTCATCTATCCAGATGTTCTCATTCGTACTCTTGTACACCCCAAGTTTCTCACTGGCAGAAGCTCTATGTACGCATTGCTTGGCAACAACAAAAAATATAGGTTTGCTGTCAACACTCTTTTAATCAAAAATCTAAAAGATGCATCACATGAAAAAAATATCATGCCGTCCAAAGACATGATCATAGTTCTTAATAATACAGGATCAGAACAGATTTATGTAAGGTCAACATTCTCATCCTAGCTGCCTGCCCATTACATAGATTGGGATTTTAGTCTTCAACTGCGGTTCAGGTTGCACTTCTGAAGTTGAAAATGCAAATAATCTTTTTTTCCCTACTCGAAATATCTGAGACGGAATTACAACTGTACCCTCTATGTGATATTTTTATATCACTGTCATGGTTTTATCATTTTTGTTATTGGTATTCCACATCATAACATCATGTAAAGTACTGGGAGTTAAAGAGTTGACGCCTCACTTCCATGGACCACTGATTTTTCAAATACCTGGCTCTCAGAAGAGAAGAACTACATATCCCAGAGGACTTTGCATTCAGAAGGGAAAATACAGGTCCTGGCAAGTCATGAGACTTGATCTTTCTTTTTCTCGTTGCCTGGCGATGTGTGGATGTTCTCCCCAGCTGTTTTGCCTTCAATTCAGAGTAAGACCTTCAGTTGCAGACACTCTGTCTCTCTCATTTTATTTGATTTATTAGCCACAGTTCCAATTATATTGTATTATATTGTGCTACCTTGCATTCCAATATTGTATTTAGTGCATTAACTTTCCTCCTCAGATCATTACTGCTGTTCTGTTTCTCGGTGCAGATCCCATCTCCCTACCCTTCCCCATTTCCCTTTCCCCTTTCCCAGGGGGTGGGTCCACAAAATATTCTAAAGTATGAGAAGTACATAATCTTTTGCTGTCTCCAGTAAAAATTTAACTGCACCAAAGCACATATGTAAATGTCTGCAATAACAAGCTATGTTTGGTAAGAACGTTATTTATTTATTTGTTTATTTATTAGACTTTATTTGATGTTTCCACTTGTGGTTATTAAAACTCAAAACGTATAAGGTTTTTTTTGTTTGTTTGTTTGTTTTTAACTCCTAGATTGTGCAGGAACATACATTGCTAAAATATTTTTTCACTATTATGCTTACCAGGATTTCCAACATTTACTATCATCATTTTAAGTTCTCTAAAATAACTCAAAAGGCAAAATTAATTGGACTAAAATCCTGAACCCCTAATCAAACAAAACAAAAGAGATGTGCAAAACTTTGTATTCCTAACATTAATAATCCAGTATTGCCATTTTGCCTTACTCTTCTCCCATCCTGTTAAATCATCTTCAAGACAAAAG
The DNA here is from genome assembly GCF_019232065.1 of Centrocercus urophasianus. Lineage (NCBI taxonomy): Eukaryota > Metazoa > Chordata > Aves > Galliformes > Phasianidae > Centrocercus > Centrocercus urophasianus. The sequence continues at coordinate 3,681,306 of NW_024884767.1, read as the reverse complement.
TCTCATTAGCCAAATTAAAGGAAGACTTGTTTAGTGACCTCAGTGAGAACTCTGTATTGCTGTATATTTCCCCTCTCATTTTCTTTTCTTTTTCTTCTTTTTTAAAAATTTTATTGTTATGATTTATTTTATTTTATTTAGAGTCTGGGAATGCGGTTGTTGTAGTTCCTTGTATTCACAAATTACAGAAAGGATGTCATGGAAATGAGAAGGTGCATGAATGAGTTTGATAGTTTTGGACATTAAAGTTCCTGATTTTTCTGTTGAAGTCATCAAGAAGCATATTGTCACCTTACTAACTCTATTTTCTAACCCTTTCTATCTTCTGTTAGGAAAAAAAAAAAAAAGAGAGAGAGAGAGAGAGAGAGAAATAAAGAAATCCTAGTTGTGGCTTTGTTTTCAACTGTAGTAATAGCCTATTTGGGAGCAGACTTCATCAAAGCACTGCTGTGTGCGCAGCATTTTCCCAGCAGTCTCATGCCCGCCAAACACTATTTATTTCATCACAGCAAAGGGCTTGGATCAACACAATCATTATTTTGGACAGAGACAGAGTAAAAGCTGCAGGTAAAAAGAGGAAATACATTTTGACATATCTGCAGCAGTTGTAATCCCCTGATACTACACCCTGAGTGACAGATTGGTGTTCATATAGCAATAAACTAATATGTTGCCAGTCATTGACAGGAGCCTACCTTTTAAGCATTTTCCTTCAGTCTTTAATTCCCCCAGGATAGATTACTGGCACTTAGGACAAACCATGTATTAATGCAAATCTATGACAGTTAAAGGGAAGTCACGAGAGTGACTGCCAAGCTTATTTCTCACTGTCTCCATACTCCCAAAACAGTTTTTTGTGCTCCTCTACACATTTTACATTTCTGCTCAAACTTATCTCTGAAGGGGACAGACTTAGTAGGTCATTAATGGCAACATTCTTGTAACAGAAAACCTAAGGCCAATGACAGGGTGTTAATATTTCTACTCAAATTATTGCTACAAATAGACCCCATGTGAGAATGTACCCCAATGCCTTGAGAATAAGTAATGTTTTTCTTTCAATTATTATTCTAGTAGTCCATGTATAGATTAAGTAGGAAATGAAGGGGAAAAAATGACAGACAAAGGCGTTTAAAGATAATTATTTCTTTTTTTGAGAAAAATATTTGAGAGTTGGAATTGAGAGTTTGAGAGTTGGAATTTTGAGTCTTGAATTAAAAATATCAATTGGTTTTGTGAGAAAAAAATTACTTATTGAATACTATGCTTTGTTCTATAAATCAAGAGAGAGCTGATTCCTTATTTTATTGACAGCACTCAGAAGTATGCAAGAAATCAATGTAAAGCAAGTGTGCACACTCATGAACATAAGAGTTGATAACTTCAGCATCAGTACTTGCAACATAGCAATACAATGCATGAAATATATCCTGACATTTTTATGTGAACAATTCTGAAATGCATATTTTCCATTTAGCCAAGGAAGCTGATGAAAAAAATAGCAAGGCTGAAAAACACTGATGGTATTTGATCACTAGTAATGCTATGAAAATTACACAGGTGATGATTGTAGTTGAAGAGTGGCTGCTCTCTCATGATCTTCTTTCCAAAGCAGTTGATGCATTTGTCCATTGCTGACATACAGGGAGTGTGTGCACTTGTGTCAATGTCAATTGGATATGTAAGTGCTGCACCAGAAGTGCGAACGTATCAGAGATCCACACTGCTGATACAGAGGCACTGCAGGGGAGACTTGTGTAGTTTGCTATGAAAGAGTTATCTGTTAAGTAACAGCAGGATCTCTGTTGTTTGATTTTTTTATTTTTTGTTTGTTTGTTTTTGTTTTTGGTCTTTAATCCTACCATCTTTCACATGACATGGCAATTGAGAAATTATTTTTACTTAGTGTGAGGGAGGGAAGAAAAGGATCCTGCCTGATGATAAATGTTTAAAAATATGAAATAAGATATCTGTTCGTATTTTGCTAATGTTCTTGATTAGAACTTCTCTGTACATGTGAATTTTTTTAAGGAGTTTCTACTCCAACTTGCACCTCTGAAAAAAGGCTTTAAAAAATTCAGAGACTTCAAGCAGAAACATCTTCAGGATCATTGAGTAGGAAAAGAGTGTGACCTATGCACTTGTAGTAGGAAAACTTATAAAAGCACTCAGTCTCTTCTGCCTGTTAAAAGGGAATGAACTGAACCCAGAGCTGTGGGAGATCTCAGACATGTGTATATGAGAAAACTCTTCCTGTTTCCTTTCTTCTTCTTTCTTCTTCTAGGCAGCAGAAGGTGGGAGAAAAAGTGAGAGCCATGTTTTCTATATTTCTCATTTCCACTGCATTCAGAATGAGGGGATGGGAGTAGTTGGGAATCATCAAGCTTGCATGAAGAAGCCAGATTCCTGACTATGAGAACTGTTAAATCATTTTTTTTTTTTTTTTTTTTTTTTTTTTTCCAGAATATCCTTGGTGAGAAAAATAAAATAAAGAACAAAGTGCTCCCCTCACACCCTCGAGATGGAAACATTCAAAGAAATAATCTAGACACTAACACATAGGAGCAGGTTGAGAAATTTTTCCCCTCGTTACTCTATAGAATCACTACATAGGTATTTCTTTTCACTAAGACAGGAAACATAACTTAGATAGTAGGATAAAGTTTTTCATACAGAGGGTGGTGATGCACTGAACAGCTTGCTCAAGGAGGCTGTGGATGCCTCATCCTGGAGGAATCCAAGGCTAGGCTGGATGTGGCTCTGGGCAGCCTGGTCTGGTGGCTGGCGACCCTGCACATAGCAGGGAGATTGAAATCATTATGGTCCTTTTCAATCCAGGCCATTCTATGATTCTGTGTTTCTATGGTTCTATGATTCTGTGAAACATAGGTTAATTCTTAGAATATTGTTCTATACAAGAATTAATAAAACTTTCACTGCCACTTACCAAGGTAAATTTAAGAGTTTTCTGCGTACAATCATACATATTATTTAATGTGCTTGTCTGTGAGAAAATTAAGAGTCAACAAGTGAAGATACAGGTACAGATTGTCCATTGTATGAAAGTGGATTGAGTGAAGTATATGTATTTCTGTTTAATTTGCCATGTCATAGAATCACAAAGTGGTTTCAGTTGGAAGCGGCATTTAAGATCACTTAGTTCCAACCGCTTTGCTTTAGGAAGGGGCATCTCCCTCTAGACCACATTGCTCAAAGCACCATTCAGCCTGGTCTTCAATGCTTTTGGGGAGTGGGCATAGCAGTTCTAATTGTATTTATTGGGTAGATATCTTGAGCTGGTATTAATTTTCTACTTTTTTCTAATTTTTTTTTATGGGTTAATTAAATTATTTCACCATAATTCAATTGAGTGTTTGAGACTAATTGTATTTATTTCATGTTTTTAAATTATATGAGCATTTTTTTTTCCTGTGTTGTGTGCAGCATGCATAGTGTAACATATGTTGTAGCACTATCATTAAATACCTACATATTTTCCAGATTAGCAAATAAGAAAACAACCACCCACCAGTTGGTTTTCCAGCTTCTACAAATTGCCAGCAGAAACTAGTATGAGGAAGACAGCCTTTCCATGTGGCTGCTAGGTATTGGAAACCAAGAAGAAATGAGTTCCAAAGTAATCTGAATCACCATTGCTGTACAATTCCATGATGATCATGAGATCAGGGCAATGTCTCTGTATATGTGTACACTTCTGGTAGCTCTTTTCTTCATTACTCTATGAATGCCCCTACAACTATGTATATACCAATACCAAACTTCTTCTAAATGCTGTCATGGCATATACTACCACTTATGTCCCAAATACTTGGCAGTCACATCATCATTACTTCCTAAACTCTGTGAATAGAATATTTTCTTCTTACTTGTTGCTGGTAGTTTTCTCCTACCTACTTTCATTCGATTTGTATTCTCTCATCCTTCTTTTCCTTTTGACCTCTTAATGTGACTTTTCTCCCATTCTGCTTGATTTGCTGCTTTTCATTAGTGGTTCCCTACATAATCCAATTTTGTGTGACTGGGGTAAAGCAATACAATTCTCATCTAATTCATAATATAAGCAAATATCCTGTGAATTAAATTGAATTCTTAATATTTCTGAATCTTTCAGATTTCTGTAGCTAGTCAGGGATGAGTAATTTCAGTGTGTAATACAGACATCTTCATTTGGACACCGCTTATTAATGCCTTAACCCTGAAGTCACTGGTGTTGACGTCTAGAAACTAACTCCTCATCAAAGATTTAAACCATGCCTCAAACAGGACGTAAAACACAGGGCACAGACGTTCAGTGAAGCAGAAAGTACAGTACACTGAACTGCTGTGCTGACTCCAAGGAAAAGAAGATTATGGAAATACAGCAAAAATTATTAATTTCCACATACAGTATTTAGTATTCACTCTGGAAGTATGAAATTGGTTGGGGAGAGATACTTACCCTGGACTTTAGTCTCCTGAGGGTTTTCTTTTTCTTTTTTTTTTTTTTTTTTTTTTTTTTTGATTCATTCTTCTGAAGCCTTATTGCTAAAAATACCTACAGAGGAGAAATACAGAGAAAAAGCCCAAAGCACTGCTTCAGATCCATCATATATTTTGATTTTCAGTCTCATTTTCTTTTGCTATGGAAGTTAACTATAAGTTTTTTCCAATGAGAACTGGATTGTATTATTCATCATTTATTGAAAAGAATTGCATTCTCTTTATAATTCCTGCTGTTAAAAGTTTCATTTCTCTTTAGGCTTCTACCTCTTTATTGAAGACCTTAGTTTATTTAAATTAAAAAAAAAAAAAAAAAAAAAAAAAG
>NW_024884767.1:3559383-3676381 GCF_019232065.1 Centrocercus urophasianus | reverse complement strand
TCTGGTGTAGGGAACCTGCTTTGGCAGGGGGGTTGGACTCAATGATCTCTGGAGGTCCTTTCCAACCCTTACGATTCTGTGATTCCTTCCTTGCTCCCTCCCTCCCTTCCATCAATCTGTCCATTCCTCCTTCTCTTCTCCTGTCCTTTCTTTTTCTTTCTTTTTGCCCAAATCTTAGATTTTGTTATAATAATTGAGTTAAATAGTATAATTTATTATAATAAAAGCAACAGTGTTGCACTGAAAGATGAAGTGGTCTTTCTCATATCTGTGCACAGTAAGTAATCTCATTAATAGAAGACCACAGCTAATTTTGTTCCTAGTTTTTAAATGACATACTGCATTTGTTGTACTCTTCTAGTACTATGAAAGGAGAATATTTTCCTTACTTTCTTCTGTAACCATAAACACCAGGTCTTAATATTTCAGCAAATTATACACTGTTTTGGATGGAAATAATGAAAAAAATATGTAAAGAAGCAAAAAATAAATGTCTGTCAGCTTGTCTGAAAGCAAATACATTAAGAAGACTCATGAATCTAAAACAACTCATTTTTAGGAAAAGAATTTTCTCCTGTTATATGTGAGTGCAACTCAGCACCTGCCTAGTTTTTTTTCTGAGAACATCCCTGCAATCTGTTTTCACTTATGTTCACTTATAAATGCAAAGTGAATTGATCCCAAACTGATAATAAACCAAGAACCATTGTTTCCTCATAGTATTTGCCATTTGTATTAAACACACCAGAAATTTTTCAACCTTTTGGTTTGCTTGTATTTTACACTTTAACAGTGGAAAGAGACATAAGAGCAGATGTTGGTGCACTACCCCTTGCCTTCAAAGCAGATTTAATCTTTTGTTATTGTCATTTGCAGGCTATTGTGCTCAGATAGTTACTGAGAAATTTCCTCTGCAACACTGTGAACTATGCTTTATGACAGATATTGGTGAGTGGAAATGTAATTAAATTAATCTTGATATTCATCCCCTTATGCTTTATCTACATGACAGTTTATTAAAACAACTATAAAATAAGACTTTTTTCTTTTCTATATAATCACAGAACAAGCCTGTTCAGTCTATTTCTTGTTTGCATTTTCATTACTTGTATTGCATGCTTTTCTTGGAGTACTACAGCTATTTTACTTTCTACCTCAGATGTGTCCTCTTCAGGTGGAAGTAAACTAATTTCTTGAACTCACTGATAATGATGTGCTAAGGTGGAAACCAGGAATAGTGCCTACAACAATGATTCAGTGCAGTCAAGCATTTTCTTTCTGGCTGCAGTATGGTTTCTTTGGATGAACTGAAGGATGGTATGTGACTATAAGTTTGTTTGTAGAACCTTATACAATCCTGATAGCTGGGCTGGTCTTGCTGGAGCATATCTGTCACACACTCATGTGACAAAAAGATTAGTATTTTCCAAAATTCCTCATAAAAACATCCACTACTGTACAAGAGGATAATATATGAGGCACACCACAATCTGAACTGTTTCACCTGTTTACTTTTGAAGATTATACTCAAAGATGTCAGGCAGCTTCATTTGAATGAAGCATTTCTTACTCCTCTATTTTTTTACTTAAGATATTTCTTGTGGTAGTTCATACTAAAACTCATTTTCTAAGACCTTATTTGCATTTGCCTTCTGGCTTCTCAGGAGCTCTTAATGCCAAGTTCAAATGTTGAACAGAAAAAAAGAAAACACAGAAAACCTTAATATTTTGTTCCTTGCTGTTATAGAGCAGCTCAGTTGGTCTCATTTATACTCTTATAGTAGCCTACAAAGCAGGTGGATCTTGTCTTTAATGGAAAAGTCTAGAAATGTTGCAAGAAGGAAATTTAAAAAAAAAAGAAGTCAGAGGTGTTTTCTTCATACTTTGCTGTTTTCCTGTTTTCTATGCCCTGTTGCAGTAATTAAATTTTAAACTTTTTATATCAAATTACTCATTGTAAAACTGTTTTAATAGTCATTATTAGTCAACCTGAATTTCCTCTTTTCACTGAACATTTTCACTTAACATTTTGCTGAAAGAGAATTTATCAATGCCTGATATGAATTTTAATTATCTTACTATTCTTAATGTATTTTGAAATGAGCCACTGTAGAGGTGCAAGCTAACAACTGTTAAGGAACAGCAGTGGGTCTGGAAATAAGCATGGCCTGAAAAATCTCTTTCATTGTTTTTTATTACTTATTTAAGTGATTACATTTAAATGTCAGGGATAACTTGAATTTTGTTTAACCTTATTATTTCTTCTTTTAGAGATTCAGTACACACAAAAGCATAGATAAAAATTTAGAAGCTGTAGGGCATATGTATCTAAACATTTGGCTTGTCTGGTCAGCATTTAGTAAATAGAAGTTCTCTTGGGCCACATATACATAAGTTGCTCCGAAAGTATTTCCTTCTATGTATTTCCTCCTATATATTTCCAAGGAAACCACAACTGATACAAAAGCCACAGTAACATTATGTGATAGAGCAAATTATCAACTACAAAACACTCTTCAGCATAGTCACCACCATTGGATGTGCCTTTTTGCCAAAAGCGAATAACAGCCTTCATGTCATGCTTGTAAAAATCTTAACAGCCATTTTGAACATGACTTGTCTTTCTCTTCTGCATGGAGGAATTCAGTGATGATCATAACAATATGCACCACTGAAGGTGACCCACTGTCACCACTGCTGAAACACACCAGCTACTGCCTCACTGCTCACATCCTCTGGTTAGTCAACAGAAACACTCAGCAAGCATTGATAAACTTCAGTGGCTGCAATTCTTTTCCTCCTGGAGGATTCAGTGCAATATCATTGTTTCATACTCACTTCCATGTCAGATGCCATTCTGTCTGACTGTCCCTCTGCTGCTATTTGTCACACAGAAACAGCATGTGAAAGAATACTGGTGGGAAGGTCTCTACTGCTATGTCACTAACATCTGCCTTAGAAATCATGGGCCAGCACAATAAAATCGGAGGCATTACTTTCAAAGCAGCCCTCATAAAAAATACAATATCCATTAATATGTAAGTAACAACACGTCTAAATTTTTGGTATTTTTCTGAAAACATTAAAAAAAAGAGGAACAGAAACATAAAAGTAGTGGGATATATGACCTTGCTTTTGTGAAACTAACACATCAGTCTAGTTCAAAGGCAGTGGCTGTAGATCTCAGTGAGCTCTCAAGGTGTTCATGAGATAATTTTGATGAAATTTTTCTCTTCCTGTACTTCATCTTTGTAAGCAGTTTCTCAAAAAAGTATGTACTGCCAAAAATCAACTACGTGATAAGGAGTGGCTGAAGTGAAGGATATTTCTCCCTGGTAAGATAGAGATTATGAAAGTCTTCACTGGCAAGGGCTCTGGCCACACTGCAGAAAGCGTTGGTAAAAACTGGGAGAAGGAAGATCTGCCTGCTGTAGATCAAGACCTTCTGAAGAACTTGATGGTGCACCTGAAGAACCCAATGAGATCCATTCTCAGGTTCTAAGGGAACTGTCGAATGAAGTTACCAATTATTCATCGTATTTGAAAGGTCAAGGCAGTTTGGTGAAGTTTCCACTGACTGGAAAAGAGGAAACATAAGCCTCATTTTCAAGAAGGGAACAATGAAGATCCAGGGACTACAGGCCAGACCATCTCAACTCTGTATCTAGCAAGATTGTGGAGGAAATCCTCTTTAAGGCCATACTGAAGCACATGGATAATAAAGAGGACATGATGGGTGGTAAACAACATGGCTTCACTAAGGGCAAATAGTGTCTGACAAACTTGGTGGCCTTTTATGATGGAGTTTCAGCAACAGTGAATAAAGGAAGAGCAACTTATGCCATCTACTTAGACTTGTGCAAAGAATTTGACACTGCTTTGCATGGCATCCTGGTCACCAAATTGGAGAAAAATGGATTTGATGGATGGACCACTGGCTGGACAATGAACTGGCTGGATGGTTGCACTAATAATTGAAGTCAATGGCTAAATATCCATGTGAAGACCTATGATGAGTGATGTTGCTTAGGGATCAGTGCTGAGACTGGGGTTATTTAATGAGGTGAAATGGCTTTAGACTGGAAGAAGGTAGCTTTAGGCTAATATTAGGAAGAAATTCTTTACTGTGTGGGTAGTGAGACACTGGAACAGACTGTCCAGAGAGGTTGTGGATACCCCTTCTCTGGAAACATTTAAGACCAGCCTAGATGGGGCTTTCAGCAACCTGGTCTAGTGGGAGTTGTCCCTTCTTATAGGAGGGGGATTAGAACTAGATGATCTTAAAGGTTTCTTCCAACTCAAACCATTCTATTGTTCTAAGATACTACGAAAGACTGTAGTAAATAAACATGGTCTGATTTTTCAGCTGAATATCTGATTGCAACTTTACACATTCCATTTGAAAACTTGCAGGTAATGCACTTGTATCAACTGAAAATTATATTGTAAACATAAGTTCATGACTTTTTTTTTTTGGCAATTTTGAAACCTATACTCTTTACCAGGGTGTAAGAGTATTAAAGGAAGGTTATTGTTATTGTATGGCAGGGTGACTTCTGACTAAGTTCTGAGATTTTTTTCAATATGGTAGGAACACTATACAGCTTTGTATTTGTTTAGGATCTTTGTATTAAAAGCATTGTCTCTAGTCCTTTGTGCAGTTTCATAGAAACATAAAATCAAGAATCGTTAGAGTTGAGAGGAACCTCTAAAAGCTATCTAGTTCAACTCCCCTGCAATAAACAGGGACATGCACAGCTAGATCATGTTGCCCAGGGCCTGATCCAGCCTTGCCTTGAAAGTCTCCAGGGTCTGAGCATCAACCACATCAGTGGGAAATCAGTTCGGTGCCTCACCATGCCTCGCAGTAAGTTTTTTTCCTTATATCTAACCTGAGTCTACCCTCTTTAAGCTTGAAGCCTTTTCCTCTTGTTCTATCACCACAGACCCTGCTAAAGACTCTGTCTCCCTCTTTCTTGTAGCTCCCCTTTAGATAAAGGCTGCAATGATGTCATGTTGGAACCTTTTCTCCTCCTGAAGAGCCACAGCTCTTCCAGCCGCTCTTGATAGGAGAGATGCTCCATTCTGTGGGTAATTACTGTGTCCCTTCTCTGGATGTGCTCCAACAGGACTATGTTTCTCCTGTACTGAAGACTCCACATCTGGACACAGTATTTCTCCAATTACGGCCTCATCAGGACAGAATAGAGGGGCAGGATTACCTCCCTTGTCCTATAGGCCATGCTTTTACTGTAGCCCAGGATACGTTTGGCTTTCTGGGCTGCATGGGCACACTGCTAGCTCTTGTCCATCAGTACCTACAGGTTTTTTTCAGCAGAGCTTCAATCAATCAATCCTTCTATATCCCAGCTTGTATTGTAATTGGCATTACCTCAACTCAGATGGAAGATCTTGCCTTTGGATTTGTTGAACATAATGAGGTACTCTGTCTCTCTCATGTGTCGAGCACAACCCACAACTTGATGTCATCAGCAATCTTGCTGAGGGTACACTCGACCCCACTGTCAATGTCACTGATGAAGATATTAAAGAGTATCAGCCCCAGCACTGATCCCTAGGGGACACCACTCACCACCCATCTCCATCCAGACACTGAACTGTTGACTACCACTCTCTGGACTCAACCTCGGAACCAGTCCTTTGTCAATTGAATAGTCCACTCATCAAGACCATATATTTCCAATTTGGAGAGAAGGATACTGTGGGGTACTTTGTGAAAGGCCTTACTTAATTTGAGATAGATGATATCAATGGCTCTTTCCATGTCCACTGCTGCAGTGACACCACTGTAGAAGGCCACTAGGTTGGTCAAGCAGGATTTGCCCTTGGTGAAGCCATAATGATTCTCCCATGTTACCTTCCTGTCTTCCATGTGCCTTGGGATAGCTTCCTGGAGGATTTTTAGCATGATTTTCCCCAGCACAGAGGTGAGACTGACAGGTCAGTAGTTACTGGGATCATTCTTTCCACCCTTCTTAAAAATGGGTGTGATGTTACCTTTTTTCTTGTCGCCACACCTGATTGCCACAACTTTTCAAAGACCATGGAGAGTGGCTTGGCATCTACATCAGCTAATTCCTTAACACTCTGGGATGCATCTCATCAGGACCCATAGATTTGTGAATGTTCAGCTTCCTCAACTGGTCACAAATCTGGTCTTCACTTACAGTGGGAGGGATATTACTTCCCCAAACCTTCCTACCAAACCAAATAATTGACATCTGTATGGTGAACAATTATCAGGGAAGACCAAAGCAATTACCTCAGCCTTCTCCTTCTCTGTTGCTACCAGCCTGCCTGTGTCACTCACTAGAGACAGTATGCCCTCTTGGACTACCTTTTCTGATTGAGGTACCTGTAGAAGTCTTTCTTGTTCTTTCTGGCATCCCTAGCCAAGTTCAGTTCAAGTTGGGAACTTGTATTGCCAACAGTTGTATTCAGATGTATTATAAACTGTAAAATGTAGTAATGTGTAATAAAATGAAGACACTTGTCAGAATTTTGGTATTTCTCTTTTGTCCACAGATACATTTCTGGTTCGCAGCTCATTTTATTGCCATCTCCAAAATCAAACTGCAATGATTCTTCAGCTGTTTGGTATTAATAGATCCGTGTAATTATAAACAATAAATTCAGTACTTGGTTTTAGATGACAGGGACTCTGAACATCCTCCAGTTGCTGGTGTAGTCACTTTCTCATTTGCCACTACTACCAAGCACCTTCCAAGTGTTTCTCTTTACATATATTTCTTAATTTTCATTGCTCTTTTAAATTCTACTGCCCTTTTGATAAACACCAACCTATAGATTTCAGTGTTCTTTATGGACTTCTCTTTCTTTTTCACTTGTTTTTCATTCTATGTTTATATTGAAGGCGCCAATTTCAATGATTAGTGTTACTGATGCCACACTCTACTATTTATCTTTTCTCTTTTAAAAAATGAGGAGCTTTTTGTTTGTTTGTATATTTTTGGGTTTTCTTTTGGTTATCCTAAACTTCTAAAGAGTCACCTCTATGTCACATCTAAATTATCTTTAAAACAGTTTTCCTCCATTTTTTCATAAGGTCATTCAAAAGTCAAATTATAGGTATCTCCTGTTTAACTCCAGGTGCTCTATATGATGTTATGATGTGGAATACTGATAACCAAAAATCTTAAAACCATGACAAAGTCAAATGCTAAATTTTGCAAAATATGAAGACTATGAACATGAATTCTGAGATATTTAGCCGTAAGGCAAGGGGGTCTTTCCAATAGACTGCACACTGTGAACAGCACAACACATGCAAAACTAAAAATCTGAGCAACTTTTTATATTTTGTTTGTATTTCTTGAGCAGCAACAAAGGTCCTGAAACAATAACATTATTGAGAAAGTTCTAAAATATGTCTTGAGTACAAAAGCTAAATCTCAAACTGATTTACATTACTGTAACTTGTAAACCCAATGTTCTCACAAAGCTGCAGAATAGAATTATAAACAGTGCTCCCTTGGTAGAAATGAAGATCATTTCAGTTTCTTGTTTTATACCTGAATCTGTTAAAACTGACTTCTAACTTCTATGTCACTGCAGCCTGAGCAAGACTTAGAAGATTGTTCTTCCTTCTTTCAGGATAAAAGTAAATTAAACCAAAGTCAAAGCAACTTTTATTTATTTAGGAGACAAATAGCTAGAGATCAGCCCTACAAAAAGGGACCTAGGGCTGCAAGTGACAGTAGTGCTGTGGTAGCCAAGAGGGCAAAATGCATTTTTGGGTGCATTGAACACACCCGGACAGTCAAAAGAAGTGATATTTCCATTATGTTTAGCGCCAGTGCAAAACTGACCTTGTATACTTCATGCAGTTCTGAATTGCACTATGTAATATGAATGTTAAGATCTTTGGAGAAGAGGAAGCAAAGCTGGCAGAAGTAAGGCACATCCTGTGCAGACAGGCTTAGGGCACTCATGCTGTCCAGTCTGGAGAAGAGGAGGCCAAGAGGTGATCTCACTAATCTCTGCAGCTCCCTGAGAAAGGAAGCAGAGTGAGATTTTACTTCTGGGCACCAGTGACAGGATGTGAACAGTAGAGAGCTGTGCCAGGGGAGGGTCAGTCTGGGCTTTGGGAAACACTTCTGTACTGTGAGAGTACTGGAATATGCTTCCTAGAGGGGTGGTGAAGGCCCATTTCTTGTCAATTTTCAGAAGGCACTGGGATAATGGATGCAATCACAAGCTTTCACTTTTGGTTAGCCCTGAAATGCTCAGAGAGTTGGATCGGATGGACTTTGTTGTAGGTTCCTTCTAATGGAAATCATATTCTACTCTATTCTACTCTACTCTGCTCTATTCTACTCTACTTTACTCTACTCTACTCTACTTTACTCTACTCTGCTCTATTCTACTCTACTCTACTCCATTTATATATTTTATTGAGTGAGACCTTGTGAAAGGAGAATCAAATTTCATGTGCTAGTCATATTTTCTCTTTGTTTTTCCAAATTGTTGTCTCATTGATAATTATTTCCCTTATGAATCATGTCTTGAGCTACAGAATATGTTTAAGCACATGTTAATGCTATTTAAAGAGCTGTAAAGAAGAAAAGTAAGGCTAAGTTGTATCTGTTTACAGCTTCCTAATAAGAAAAAAATGGTTGTGTCATATAACAATAACAAAGCCCATTTCTGTCATAAAATGAAAAAATATATATACTGGCATATTTCCAGAGAAGAAAAGCTTGAAAGTAACCTTAGAACTCTTACAGGTAACTACGATAGGAGAAGAAATAGAAAGATGTGATTTATCACTTCGTGTTATTATAGATGCTATAATATAGACATACATATTTGGTAGAGTTAATGGACAAAAAAAGGGACATTTCTAGATCACAGTATATTTTATCTTAAAATAGATTTCTAAAATAGATCAAATAAATTGTGCCTATTTCTTCTGGACAACTGTAAAGGGAGTCCAGATAACTAGCTCTAATGTAGATGTCTGCATTATGGATGTCTGACATTAGGAGAGATGGACTGACTTTTTACAAGGTCACACAGTATATATTGAAGACTGAGCCAGGACTGTGCACCTTCTCCATCATCCTCTACAACATGCTATGTGTTTTTTGTGTTTTTCTTTTTTTTTTTTTATTATTCAAAATTATTAATCGCAATGTGAACAATTTATATGTTTTTGTGTTACTTGGATTGAATGAAGCTTATGTTGATGTGTATTTCCAAGTTCCCAGATTGATATCCTATGTAATAACTGGCTACATGCTTTTGGCTGCACTCTGAATCCTTCACTGTCATGTAATGTCAGTCATCGTGCCATAAATAGAACAGGCAGCAAGGAAATAAGATTAGTGTCTTTTTTTTCTGTATGCCTTCCTCTTGTAATGTCTATTTCTTCACTATTTTGTGACTATTTTTCTTCGTTCAAGGGAATACAATCTGATTCATAATTCATTATATCTACTAACACACAGTTATCTTCTGGCTTAATTCAAATTCTGTCATTATTCTGGCTCACAAGATGAAGTAATTTTAACTCATTGGGAGAAATTAGGTCCACCTGTAATAAAGAAAAAGGGAGAAGAAAATAGGAGAGAAATTTCACGTAATATGTTAATAAATAAAATAATAATAAAATAACCTTTGTTACGATTGACAGTTTCTTACTTATACACGATAATTTTACTGCTTTAAAAAAAAAAAAAATATTTCTAGACCACAGCTGTATTAGTATGCAGAAGCCCATGCATTCAAAGAAAATCAGACTGGATAATTCTGATGTATTGAGTTGCTTCTTTAGAACTTGTTAGTAGTTGGAAGTTTTATTTTTCCACTTTATTCTTAGAAAGAATTTTACTACTTTTTTCCATTAAGAACTATTCTGAAGTTGATGAGCTTGTTTTTGATTACGCTTTTAAAAGAATATGTAGCTAGATAGATCCTTGGATTTTTTCATGCATAATTACAACATTACATGGTTTGTTTGCTTTCTGGTTACATGAATGCTCCTAATATACTTTGCAGTGTTCATGTGTGATTCAGTCATGGAGTATATATAGGTGTAAGGGAAAAATCTTGAAATGAGGCTACAAATTATTTTCAGACAAAGATTCTGTCTGAACTAAAAATACGTTTTCCTCTCAAGACTCGATATGAAAAGTCTGAAAGAAAATTTGAATGTTTCCGTAGAGAACAGATTAATTAAAAATATCACATTATGACTTTAAACCACAAGAAATTTCACAAAATCACTGAAGAGTTGAGATACTAGGTGATTTCTGGAGGTCTTCTCATCAACTCCCACACTGTTCAAGCAGTGACATCCGGAGTAGGTTGCTCAGGCCCATATCCAAGCAGCTTTTGAAGATCTTGTCTGGCCAGCATGTGCCAGTGCTCCATCACCCACAAGGAACAAAATTACCTGCTCTTGGTCAAATAGAACCTTCAGTATTTCAGTTTGTGTTCATTGACTCCACTAAGGACAGCCTGGCTTTGTCTTCTTTTGTCCTACCTTCAAATATTTATAGACATCAATGGTATCCTCCAAAGGCTTCTCTAGGAAGAAAAGTCCCAACTCTCACACTGTTTCCAAACAGTAAATGTAGTCCAGTTCCTTGCTCATCTTCATGGTCCTTTGCTGGACTCTCTCAAATATGTCCACGTCCTTTGCATTCCAGGGGGACTGGAACTATACGCAGTATACCTTGTGTGATCTCATCAGTGCTGAGTGCAGGTAGAGGATCACAGCCCTTAACAATGTGTTGCCTAATGCAGTCAAGAATACAGATAACTTTATTTGCAGAAAGAGTTGAATCATGTTCAATCTCTTTTAATTCCCCTGGGAAATGTTCCTCTTCCAGGTGCAGAACTTTGCCACGCTCCTTATTGAACATCATGAAGTACAAATTAGCCCATCTTTCCAGCTTGTTGAGATCCCTCTTGATGGCATCTTGACCCTCTGTTGTATTCCCCACACTCTCAATTTTCTGTCAACAATACTGTTGAAGGTACTCTTTGCCTCTCTTCATACATACTTCTCAGTGTCTAGTGGTTCTGGCTATTCAGCTGTTTTCAGTCTACCTCACTATCTGCTCATTAAACCCATAATTCATCACCCTCTCTGTTAGGATCTTATGCAAACCAGGTTAAAAAACTTTATGGAACTCCTGGTAGGTAATATCCACTTTTTCCTTCATCTACCAAACCAATCTCATGCATGAATTAACACAAGGAAACAGTGGACATCATCTGAAATGATAATCTAAGTTAGTGCTTGTCGTCTACTTAAGGAAAGGAAACAGCAACTTGGGCTTTGTCTACACATCCCTGGTAGTATGGTACTAGCTATGGTACATGTGCACTGTGGTGCCTCAGATACTGCTAAATATCTGGCTTGTCTATGCAGAGACCTAATTCCTGCTGAAGACTGAATCTGTCCGTGTAACCTTACACTTTACAGATCTAGTGCTCGACATTCTAAGCCGGTGCTGGGTGATCCTTATCTTTGCTGCTGGGTGTGGCTTTTTGAAAAATATTTTTTCCCTTCTGCTGTTTAAGCTAATGCATTGCAAATAGTATTTCTCTGTCACTCTACTAATGCTCGAGCTCTTCATTTCAGAAGGATGCAAATTACAGTTTGTAAACTATCACATCTAGCCAGTATTACTCATCAGGGCCCTTGTGATGAAAGCTTTTATTTTTTTATCATACTTTCTAACACTCACCACAGTAGTGCTAGCTTATTGAACACATGATAATCTGGAACAGGATTGCAATTAACAGTCACTGAACCTTATGTTGTAAGCACAGTTATAGAGGAAACACTACAAACATAGAGCACATAAATACCAAAAATCTTTAGTTCAAACATCTTATCATTACAGTTTCCACTTATGTGTCTTTGTAGGCTTTTCCTCTTATCATTATTCTGAGGAGATAGCCGTAATAGAGATAGCCACATAATTTCTATAAGAGAGTTCGTATGAAATGAAGCTTTTTATATTTCTTAAATTTCTGACAAAGCACAAATTCAAAGAGTTTATTTTGATAATAGAAAAAGAACCACACAAAAACAAAAAACCTGGCAACAAAAAAAGAAAATCAAAGCCAAACAAATCCCCGGATCAACTATCCAACCAGCCAAAAGCAGTGGAAGACTTGAAAGGAGAAAGAAAGAAAGAACAGTGGTCTTTGAATAAGTGACAGCATGGCCAGGCTGGAAAAATTCAAAATTTTTGGAGGCACAATATTCTGAGGCACAAAAGCAATTCAGGAGACTGGAAGGTTCTAAATACCAAACATTAATTATCTGTAGTACTAATGGTTTCCTACCAGGACTGTTGCAAGTTCACTTCTACTTTGTGTGTGTACAATGACAACCACTTTGACTGATTTTCATTTTTTCTTGGTGAAATTCTTTTTGAGTATTTTATAACAGTAAAAAGATGGGATATACAGCAATTATAGGTATATAGTAACTAGCTGTTATACTAATACACAGCAGCAGTAAACCAAAATGTTTGAAAGCGAAATACAGTAATCCATTAGCCTAATATATTTGCTAAATGACTGAGCAAGTGACTTTCAGAAACTGTTTCTTTGCATCTATTCCCAGTTTTCAAGAACATATCCCCACCTGTCTCCACACTTTTTACATGGACAGAGCACATTACTAATATATATATATATTTTTTTTACATTTCCTCTTCTTCTCTCATGTTTTGGATCAAAACAGTTAAAATGTTGCTCTGTTTAAAATGTATGCATATAATTCATTATTGTTCACTATTCACTGGTCCTATATTTATATCTATACTATAGTTTTCTATTTGCCAATTTTACAAGTATAGAATTTGTGCTGTATGACAACAGGGAGCTATGCAGTCTTATATACCTGCTTTTCCAAACAGCTATATATAGATGGCTAAGCTAACATTTAGCTGTTAGTCATTTTCATAAAGGTAGGATCAGTGAAAAACAGCACCAGATTACATGGAGCTAGAGAACAATTCTATTAATTATAACAATTAATAGGTCTTGGCATTATAGTATGTTGTTTCCAATTTCAAAGGAATGACAAATTATAGTTTTCCATTCTGGAGCCTGCGTGATTTATTCATAGTATGTTACTACTTTCCAACACATTGTCATTTTTCTGTACTTTTTGTTCCCAATATGAGTTTTGTAAAATCTAAAACTATGTTGATATAGATATCAGTACATAGACATTCATAGTACACATGAATTTTTCAATAAGACATTAAATGAAATGACACTAACTTCTCAAAGCAGAGGTGGTTATATACATTATTAATGCAGTGATTGGTTATGCAGCCAATATAAAAATAATTCTATAGGTGTTTGATATTCTACAAGAAAAAAATTAAATTTAAATTAATTTAAAATTCACCCAGAAAGAAAATCTTCTTCAATTTCTAGAGAAGTAATTTGAAATACAGTGAAAATTTGTTATCTTTTTAAATATT
Organism: Centrocercus urophasianus; assembly: GCF_019232065.1. NCBI lineage: Eukaryota > Metazoa > Chordata > Aves > Galliformes > Phasianidae > Centrocercus > Centrocercus urophasianus. The sequence goes on along the minus strand of NW_024884767.1, from coordinate 3,662,879 downwards.
ATATTTATTAAATTATTTAACATTCAGATGTTATTATTAGGCTTGCAGCCATCGAATCCCATTGATATAACCTGAACTGTAATTGTAAATGGAGTTTGGGTTAAGATCAGCCCAGGATGCAAAACCTCTTTTCAGTCTTGACTGAGGATCTGAACTAGAAATACTATCCATATTAGGTTACAACTTTTTTTCTTATCTCCATCACTGTGTGTTGTATCACATTGTTAGGGCTGCAAATACTATTTAAAACCAGAAAACATTACTAATATCTGAGTCACATTTTGTAATTAATTTCTCAAAAATTTCTCTTGCTGATCCCTCCCTGATTTATGACAGTCTAAGATTACATGTACATCATATTACATTAATAGAATGAAAGATGGAAAAGAGATTAGTTAACAAGAAAATATAAGAAAATATGCTGAGATAGGCTTTCAAAATAATATGAAATTAATATTTTCAAATCATTGTGAAACATATGCATGAGGTGTGACAATTTTTTTTTTAAAGAACCACAGTCAAAGTCTGCAACTTACACAAAGGCATTAAGAACTATTTGAAAATTGGTATGAAAGTCCTGCTAGCATTACATCTGAGAAATTTTCAAGCTGTAGCCTTGTAGCCTTGCATTATCTGAAATGAATAGTAGCAACTTCTAGGAAAAAGTTAGCAAATAACACATGCACAATTTCCAAAACACCTAGCCTCAAAGGATAAAGTCATTGAACTTGTTTAAATCTTTGGAAAAACATCTTTTGACTAGAGAAAAGCCAAGATTCAGAGTTGATAGTTTACATATGTCCATTCTGATTAAGTATTAAAGGGTAAATGCAGTGCTAGCTGGAAGCCTGATCACAGTCATAAATATTTAGGTAGTCCTTTCTATTTCCCATCAAAGGGGAAAAAAACAACACAGAAGGACAAAACTAGATGGTAATGAAAGTCCATCTGTCTCTATGTGCCGGAAGGTTACAAAAGACTTTATTTATTTCAGAAGGAACTAGAGAATATAGCTCGAGAATATATGTCAAAAAGTACTATTCAACAGTTTAAATTCAGATTAAGTGCTTAAGTACAGCTGTTAATTTTAGAAATCTTATGAAAGGCAGCATTTCCCCATTTTTGTTTTGTTTGCTTCTTGGGACGAGAACTTGGCATTCAAGCTGATGTTGCACTGCCTCTCAGGCCATCTCTTCTGTATCTGTCATGATCACTTAACAACCATTTGGGCAACTGTCTTCACTGAGGCTATATTATTTTGTAATCTATGTGTCATTTTTTCTCACAACAAATTCTCCAAATTTGATTCCCCAAAAAGACAGTCTTGTTTTATCTATCTATCTATCTATCTATCTATCTATCTATCTATCTATCTATCTACCTATCTATCTGTCTATCCGTCTATCCATCTATGCATCTATCCATCTATCCATCTATCCATTTATTTACTTAATTGTTTTTTTGTTTGTTTGTTTAGAAACAAACTTGTTTGGCCATTTTTTATTTTCATCTTATTCAAAGATAATCTCAAAACCTCATGGTGTGAGTATAGATAGGTAGCTAGATGTACTGTAATTCAGAGATCATAGAATGGAGAGATGTTTGCAGTCTTTCACTAACTGGAATCTTAAAGATGCTCTGTAGCTTAGCATTTTCAATTCTAGAATAGTTACTTTAGCATCTGAGATCAGATACTATACTATACAGCAACAGTGTGTTAAATAGGATATTTTCTATGTTTCTTCGGTGAAATGTGTAAAACTGAAGGAAGAAATTACACCCTCTACTATTATTATGCATTTCTTTTTTCTCTATATATTTTTTTTCTTATTTTCTTTTCCTTTCCTCTGAGTTAAAAGTAATGCAAAAGTAGAAATAATGCTTTTTTTCCCTTCTTGATGACATAAATCTTGATGTTTTATTATGAGCGTTTTCTTCTGAAAAGCTTGTTCTGTAGTATGAGAAGGACCTTTGGTTAGCCTTGAAGTGCTCAGAGTTGGACCGGATGGACTTTGTTGCAGGTATCTTCTATGGAAATATTCTGTTGTATATACAAGGTTGCTCCAAATGTAATGCCTCTTATTTTACTATGTTGGCCTCAACATCAGAGGTGGATCTCATTGGTATGGCAGTGGTGCATGAACCTTCCCAGCAATATTCAATTACATTTTGTTGTCAGGCAACAGATGGCAGCAGATGGGCAGTCTGACAAAATAGCATCTTACATGGAAGTGCAAATGAAGCAGTGGTGTGTAATTGAACTTCTGCATGCAGAAGAAATGGCACCGATTGACATTCATTGACACTTTCTGAACATTTCTGGAGATCATCCAGTGGATGTGAGCACAGCGAAGTACTAAGTGGTGAATTCCAGCAGTATCAACAGTGATGTGAAAAACACGCTACATTTCAGATTGCCATGCACACAGCTGTCACACCACAAAATGAATAGCTTAATAATGTATTCATCCAAGTAAATTGGTTAATTGGTGGTGACTGTGTTGAAAAGTAGTGTTGAAAAACAGTGACTGAAAATTTGCTCTACCAAATAGGGTTATTGTGCTCTTTGTAGCTGTTCTAATTTTCATGGAAATAAATAACAGACATTATTTTTGAAGAAACCTAGGTATATTTTGTAACACAGTTTGCAAATGCAGTCAAAGGTATGTTCAGATTATGTGCTTACTGATCAAATTAGCCAGTCTCAATTGATTATCATAGAATCACAGAATCATAGAATGGTTCAAGGACCTTAAAGGTCATCTATTTCCAGGCCCATTGCTGTGAGATCAGGTTGTTCAGGACCCCATCCAGCTTGGTCTTGAACATCCAGGGATAAGGCATCCACAGCTTCTCTGAGTAGGCTGTGTCAGTGCCTCACCAATGTCTAAGTAGAGAATTTCCTCCTAATATATAATCCACATTTACCTTCTGTAATTCAAAACCATACCCTTTGTTTTATCACTATCAGAGTACATAAAATTTGGTTTCCTTCCATATTATAAACCCTTTCTAAGTACTGAAAGTTACAAGACAGTCTCCCTGGAGCCATCTCTTCTCCAGGCTGAGCAAATTCAACTCTCTCAATCTGTCTTCACCAGAGCGGTGCTCCAGCCCTCCGATCACCTTTGTAGTCCTTCTCTGGACCAGTCCCAACAGCTCCACATCCTTCTTGTGTTGAAGACCTCAGGTCTGGATGTGGTACTTCAGGTAGGGCCTCAGGATGGCAGGGCAGAGGGGAAGAGTCACCTCCCTCACCCTGCTGACCACCTCCACTTCAGGATGCTGTAAGTCTTCGAGGATACAAATGCACACTTCAGGCTCATGTTCAGCTTTTCATCCACTAGAATCCCCAAGTCCTTCTCTCCAAAACTCCTCTCTTAGCCTGTACAAATACGTGCGATTACTTTATCTTAACTGCAACACTTTGCACTCAGCCTCACTGAACCTCATTAGGTTCATGTGAACCCACTTCTCAAGCCTGTCCAGGTCCCTGTGGATGCCATCCCTTCATAGCGGTGTATCAACTGCACCACTCAGCTTAGCATAGTCAGCAAAACTGGTGAGTATGTACTAAATCCTACTGTCCAGGTAGCAGTTAGTAGAGATGCTGAAGAGCACTGATCCCAGGACTGATATAACTCATCTCTGGCATCCATCTGGATGTGGGTACATTTATCTCAAGACTCCAGTTGTAATCAGCTAATCACCTTCTTATTCACTAAATTGTCCACCCTTCATATTGATATCAATTTAGAGATAAGGATGTGATGTGGGACTTTGTCAAAGGCCTTGCAGAAGTCCAGGTAGATGACATCAGATGCTCTTCCTCTGCCTACTGATAGTGTCACTCTATCGGAGAAGGCCACCACACTCATCACATGCATCAGTCAGCATCTTCCTTTGGGGAAGCTGTGCAGGCAGTCAGAGATCACTTCCTTGCCTCTCACGTGCATTGACATCTCTTCCAAGAGGATCCACTCACTGATCTTCTCAAGCACTGAGGTTAGGCTCATCAGGCTTTAGTTCCCTGAGTCTTTCTCCATTTATTAAAAATGGAAAAGATGTTTCCCTTTTTCCAGTCACTGAGGACTTGGCAGCCATGACTTTTTGAATGCAGTGGAGAGAGACTTGGCAGATACATCTTCATTTACATTTTAATGAAAATTCTATTTAAGATCTTTTTTCCAATATGTAAATTGATGCTTTTGTTTGTTTGTTTGGTTTGGTTTGGGGTTTTTTTTGTGACTACTTAACTAGAGTGTTGAGATTTAGTTATGTGCTGTTATGCAAGTTAGTTGACATGGTCTTTCCACTCAGTGTGCTAGGAAGGAGCCAAAAGAATGCAAACATTAAATTTCAAATATTTACTATACAGCAGCACTCAAGATAGAAATATCTAAGTAGTCAGACTTTACTTTTTATTCACTACAGAGTAGGAATTTTTGTTTATTTGTAAGCATCAGTTATGGGACAAAAATTACCACAAGCAAGCTCACAGTCTTTCATTGATATATCTTTTCTATGCTGTGCTGGCTGCATTCCTTCAAGCCAGAAATAATTCAGAAATTATGATTAACCAAACAGTGTAAAACAGAAGAGTTTAAAAGTTCATTTCAGCTCGTTTTTCCTTAGTCCAGACTAAGGAAATCTGGATCAACCTAGCTAGCTACCTAGATACCAATATCATCTATGTATTTATTCCAGTTCAGCTGAAGAAAACTGCCTCCAAAGTAAATTCATCGTTAGGTCACTGGCATTTACCTACTAAGAATGCATAAAATAACCTTGAATCTAGCTTGTCGGATTCCTAACAGACTGCAAAATGTAGCTTCTACTTGTTAACCTTAAGACCCATGAGTGCATATTTGACCATCTTTAATTGGATAAATTAGCTTAGTAATGCCAATTCAGTCCATTTTTTAAACTTTTTTTTTTTTTTTGTATTGCCAATTAGCATTTAGCATCAAGAGAAGTGCCTTTACAGAAGTAGACAATTTTTTTCATTAACATACATTTTCTTGTATTTTTTTTTAGCAGTATGAATATGTCTTGATAATTGTGTACTCTGTATTGCCTTACCAACCAAGATAATGGGAAAAACTTTTGCAGCCAAGAAGAAAAAATGTAACTTAATACAGAAGGAAGAAACCTTAAAATAAGTACAGAATATACTCCTCAGCAGTAAGTCGGATGTATCTTAAGGGCCTTTTGACAGATTGAAAACATCCTAAAAAGCTTTGGGTAAAGATAATTAGTAAGTAAAGTAATAAGTGAAATTAATTGCCTCAGCATATTTTTAAATGGAGTAGCTATTCTAACAGAAATGCATGTTTGAATAAAATTGTCACTTATTATTTATATGAACCCAATATACTGCAGCTGAGGAAGGTGTGAAGTAAGCAATGTAGACTGTAATCTGCAAAGCAAATAATAGTCCAGAGAATAACCTTTGTGCAAGACTGGCTTGCTAGAAATGTTTCTACACATTTTGTGTGCATAATAATCTGATATATCTCATATCTCATATCTCTGATTACTGTTGGTGATCTCCTTGTGACACCATACAGTTCAGTGGCTTCTGAGAGTCCACTGAGACATGGTGTCCTAACTGTGCCATTCTTAATCTGCATTTTCAATGGTGTAATGGCTTTCTTTTTTAGTTATTAATGCCTGCAGCAGACAACTTCCCTCACATTCACATTAAGCTACATCAAGCTATGCTGGTTATGTTTTCTGTATGCCCCTGCTTCACACCTGAGGTATGAAGAGCTTCAAATGCCATTCTGGTGCCTCTGGGTGCCATCTCTAAGAAGGCTCCCATTAGAGATGTCAGTGAGTTAATGATGGGAACTGATCATAAGCAGTTTTGTCTTCAAGGTTGAGCTCTTTGTCAAACATACCTTGATGCTCAATGTTTTCTTGGACTCCTACTTGAGGCACAATTGCAAACAGATATTAGATTATTTCAAGCAAGTTGCAACTACATGTAGATTTGCCTAAGGTAAAATAAAGAAAGAAGAATCAGCTCAACACCTGTATATATTTCTATCCTATGTGTCAAGGTGCTGAAGCAATATTGTAAAATACAATTTCTTACAAAATCTAGGAATCTCTGTCAAGTAATCTAAGCATTCAAAACTTCATAGTACATTTCATATGTACTTTTCTCCATTTAGCTCTCTGCCCCACCACCTGCTGTGTAATTTAAAAATGAGGATAATAAAATTCTATGCTGATATTTAATCATCCATCCTAAATCATCCAGAAGAAATGTCTTATGGTAAAATGTCCTAAAAATTTATTAAATTGACATAGTCTCTTTGGATACATAATTTCATCTGAGTAATTTTTTCTCCTCGGTTAATTTTCGAGTCAGTAAGATTGCAGCAGTAAATGCTCTGGCATATAAAATATTATTTGTTTTTCCCTAGACTGGCATGTCTCTTTAATTATTATTATGTAAAATTACTTACACATTAAAAAAAAAAACAAACCCAAGCAACTAAAAGGAAAGAGCATGTTTGTGGCAGTAGTTGAAGCAGAGAAATTAGGAAGAAGGCCTGCTTGTAAAGTAAAAAGATTATATTAACAGAAGTGGAAAGGTACAAGTAGTGTAGGAGAAGTATGTAAAAACTGATACATTCTTTTTCATTCTTAAGTAAAAATAACACTGAAAAATTTGATACAGTTTCTGGAATAAGTAAAAATCAAAACTATGCAAATAAGTAATAGGAGGCTTGGAATAGCAAAAAAATCAGAGATACGAGTAGGACAAAATAGACCATAAAGTATTTATAAACACATAAGATGCATCATAACAATTAAAAAAAGCCTTTAGTTGTGCTTCATATTGGACATTCAAATACACAAAATCTGATGGAGGATGAAACTGAAATGTTACATTGTCATAACAATTGCTCCTGCTTCTAATGGTGTCTGTGCAACTGCATGTAGTGCTCACTGGCTAGAAGTCACCATCCTTACTGAGGACATCTCTAGACTCGCACAGTGAGCTTCTTATTACTTGCTTTTCAAACACAGGGAGATTTGCATTCATCTAACAAAGTTACTCTTCCAATAACTTATGCTCCAGCCCATTTAACTAAGAACGTGTCACTCCAAGAATGCAGTTGCTAATTGGTGTGTTCCGGCGTAACTACCCCGCCTCACAGGCAGTAAAATCATTCTGAGAGAGTAACAAATATGCATTTTAATTGATTGATTGATTGATTGATCGACTGAGCTGTGGCTTTTTCAGTCATGAGAAGCTTTTCCAGCATCCTGATCTGGACGTCCAGCCTTCTTGAACATTCACTGGAGAGTTCCACAATCAGTACAGTCAATGGAGCTCACTAGTGTGACATTGTCCTTTCAGCATCTTTCATAGAGTCTGCACATTAGTAGCCATAATATTCCATGTGTGACAATGGCAGATGGAAATCAAGATGCTGACTGATTTCTCTATAGGCGACTTCTCAGAAGTCAGGGTTTGGGAAAGAAAGTGAAGTGTGGAATGATGAAAAGGATTCAAAAGACACATCCAAAAACCAGCCTAACAACAGCCCGGAAGACATGAGGAGGATTGAGCTGCTGGACAGAGATACACCATAGTGCCTGTGAGCAGGTAACACGACAGTCTGAGTGAAAATAGGTGAAATCAATTTCCTTCCAAAGCAAAAATCATTTCCCCTTCTGCAAGGTATCAAGTGTAGTATGCTGCTGCTATATTATTTCCTACAAATAGGAAATGGAATGGCAACGTTTTATCCAGTTTAGTTCAATTTATCTCCTAGCAGTCAGCAAGGTCACAGAAAATCACAGAATAGATACTCACATTGCTATGTGAGAGAAGAAGATATTATTATCACCTAACTCAGGATACTTGTTCCTACAGCAAGATATTTGAGGCAATATATTAAATAAATCTCAATAATGTCTAGATTATATTGAAAAATAAAAACATGCTATAATTTAAGGTTTTGAGTGTTTTTATTTTTTATTTATTTTTATTTTTTAACCCACTTTTATTTAATCATTTTTAATTATTTTTCAGTTGCTCCTATGACAACTGGGAGGTACAGGGAATTGTTACAAAAAGGTACAAAAATGAAAGTGAAGGCACAACAGTCTTAAATGTAATCACAATGGTATAATTTATTAGTTCTATTAATTTATTAATGGAATTATTGAATTATTTATCTCTACATTGTTTACAATACTGACACAAAAAATTGTATATTATTATTTTATATATTATTCTGCATAGTTTTTTACGTTCTCTCAATAAATCTTAATGTTTGACTGAACTACGAAGTAAAACAACATGAGATAGTTTCAGGCAAAGCATGTTTCCCTTTCAAAGGTGCATTTTTCCACTGTCATTGAAACTTTAATTAATTCACACAAAATTCACTGTTTCTTTGAGAAATTGTACAGTCCAGCCAATCTTTAAATTTGTTTTCTAGAAATAAAGAACATATATATGTTTATATATGTGGAAAAAGCAGTACAAACTAACCTGTCTTCCCTTATGTTACCTCCTTTTTACTAACTGATACAAGATTGCTGCTTTGTGTTGTCCAAAAATCATTTCTTGTGTTTACTTTTCACTGTCACTTTGTCAAGGCTTATTGAAGCATGCTGTCAGCTCTCTAATACAATTTTAAGGAATGACTCATAGAATTCAGATTTTATTCCTTTAGGATAGGCTTCTGGGATTTTAACTTTTGTTCAGGATGTACTTTGTTAAAGAAAAATAACTCTGCACTGTTAGAACTTGAGCTAAGGGATTGAGAGTATATTTGAGAAACATCATTTTGCAGAAGAAATTCTGCTTATTAAATAAGAAATAGGGTATAGATGGAAGAAAATCCATTCCACAATATGGATAGTGCTCATAACCAACTTATGGACCTTTATTCTCTCTCACCACTATTAATTCATGACCCACATGTAGCACTTTAAATTGAAAGATCTTATTTTTCTATTACCTTTCTGTGACAGCTGAAGTTGCTGGCAGAAATGTAGCCATCTCCCTGACTCATGGTTCCATAGGATGTTTTATTTCTATTTCTAAGCACACTACATATCTTGAAAACCTTTGTTTCAGTATTCACCTAACAAAATTAAAAGTACTGGAGCTGCATATAACTGTATGAGGCAAAATATCCTAGCTGATATTGGACAGTTAGGAGGACTTTAAAAGGAAAACTATGTTGGATGTCTGGCAAAGCGATATTTTCTGCTTCATATAGAAATTTTTATTGCAGATTTGAGACTGATTACAAATAGTTATGTTTAGTTTTTGTTTTGGTCTGCATTGAATCCTTGTCTCTTTTCCCTGGTAAGAGCAGGTTCCAAGATGATACCTGGCATCCAGGCAGTTCTGCTTGGCATGAGACATAACCATGTCAGGGTAGGAGGTAGGAATCGTGTTGCACGTGCAATAGCAATGCTGGAGTAAGTCTGTGCCTTGCTTAGCTTACTTGTACTCATTTGCATGTTTCTATAGTAGAGGAGCATAAATTAGTTCTGCATTAATGCAAAGCTCTAATGTGCAGATACTGACTGGTGTCAGTTATCTACTATAAGAACATCCTTCTTTGTCTTGCTACTGTGAAATTGCAAAATAATTATAAACAGATAGTGGTCTGCTCTCATTTCATTGTAGGATTCTGAACCCTTATTTTGTCTCTGTAACAGCAACACACTTCTTAAGAGAAAGAATAGATTTAACTGACAGAAAAATAGAGAAATATTGATTTCAACTTGGTCTTGCTTATTTGCGAAAGAAAAGTGTTAGAGCTTTTCATTATAGTGTTGCCAGTCCCACCTTCTGCATTGAGTTTCTCAGTTTGAAGTTTGGAGGAGAGAATAAAGAGGGAGGCAGATCAAGTTTGGCAATAAACCACTACATTCGCCAAATTATTTACAAGCAGCATTTCTGGACAATTTTACCTGTGGAGGTCAAATAAAATGAGTCTGTGCAGTCTGTAGAGTAGGGTAAATACAATGCATTCGAATGCTACTTCACGAGGGCTTGATGTTTCTTATTTTAGAGCAATACTTCCATGATCCATGCTTGTAGTATACTAGTGATAATTTTGATGAGTTTTCCTTCTTTTTTGTGATCACTACATAACAAAATAGAGAAGGGTTGTGCTCTTACCAGCAGGTCTGAATTCTTATCCCTGTGTGTCAGATCTGCTGTTATTTTCCTCGGGAGCAACAGGTTTTCATAAAAAGGTCCAAAAACATAGCACTGGGAGACATATTTTATGTAACAAAATTTAGGATTATTTTTAGTTTGCTGATTATTTATTTATTTGTGAAAGTAAGATCTTACTTGTCTAATGTTTCAGAATGTTCTCTGAGTTTCTGTCTAGGCAGTCAATGAAAAGACTATATTTAAGGTCACTGAAGAAGAATACACCCAGGACTGGTGAATAACAACCAATGAATTACGATTTGTGAAGAAAATCTTACAATCTTCTCTCTTTGATCCAGCAAGATGCACTTTTCCAACAGGCTCAACTGAAGACATGTAACTCTCACTGACTGAAAATCTTTTAGAAATGTATTACCTCCTAACAGTTAAGATCCTTGTCAAAGTGGTCTTCACATTATTTTATCTCTAAATTAAACTATTGCCAAACTTCTCAAATTTTAATATGATACTCTTTAAATTAATCCTTCTGCTAAATGCTTTGCAGAATGAAATACTGTTAAATATCATTCACCTATACTGTGAACTTTCAAAAATCATTGGATATTTTTTCCTCATCTTTGAGTCAGTCATAAAACATATTAAATTTGTGAATGTTCCTCATCGATTACTATAATAATATAGTATTACAATTCATTTATTTCACTTGCTATTAATTTTAAGTGGCTTGGATTATATCAATGCAATACTTCCCTCCTTTCTAGTCTGATGCATGTGAAATAACTCAATTATCTACAAAAAGTCTGTTCAAATTACCGAGGCATTCTGAAGTCCTTTCTACAGGTTAAATTATGGGAAAAAAAGAAAAAAATCGTTATAATATAAGGCATTGTTATGCATGGTAAAGAAATCCATGTCTATTGAAAAATGTCTTGCAAGCTTCTATTTTTAAAATGAAATACCTTCTATAGATCTTTGTCATACTGTTGTTTGCAATTATTTTTTAAAATATCTTTGATAGCTTCAGAGAAATAGAATATTAAGCAACAGATTCAAAAAGTTTATAAAAATTAATTTATAATCACCTTTATTTGCACTGCAAACTCAAATCTGAGATAACTGCTGGAAGTAATGGAAGGCAAATACTCTCTGGAACCCATGCCTCTGACCTGAATGGCTTCACCTTAAGAGTTCATGGAAATGATGAGATAGACAGTAAAGAAAAATGAATATATTTGAATATGACTCTCTAGAGCTATCAAAAGAATTACAGTAAGATTAATTACAAAACCTAAAGCTCTGTTTTTGTATTTATAATATTTTTTTCTTGTATCTTCTCTGACCTGAGTGGTTTCTATTTTCATAGGAATAGAAGGATATTATGTGGTTTCTATGTTTTCTATTTCAACCAAAAAATTCAGTTCTAGAAGAATTTGTCTTAGAGGATTTTGCCATTTCAGGAACAGAACAGTTAATATATTGAAACACCAACACTTCCCCTTCCCTGGTTTCTGACACATGCCTATAATGGTACCTATCTTAAGATCTCACTGAGCGAGCTTGCATAGGAAATGTGGAAAATCCAAATCATTAGTTTTTTCCAGATTAGTTAAACTTCAAAAAAGATTAAGTGCTTGTTATAAAAGATAAAATGTTTGTTATATACAAAAAAAATTTACATGTATCCTTTTCAAGACATGGCTAACTTGGACGTGCTCTATTCATTTGACGCCTTCTTTTTCTTTGTCAACAAACAAACAAACAAACAAACAAAAAATACAGCATGTTCAGTTTATAAAGAAACATTTTTTTCACAGGTGTTTAAAAACTAACAGTTCAAAGGCTTGATTCACTCTTTCTCATGTATAGAAAATTTTAAAGGAAGTATGGACTATGCCCAGATATTTTCTAAAAAGACCAACTTGTTTCTCTGTAGAAGAATTCACAATGAAGTCCTTTCTGGCATTAGCTGCACAATTTAATAAGAGGAAAAAAATAAAAATAATCAAAGTTGAACGCAGTATCTGTACACAATACTTTTATGTTTTATGACTATAAATAAAATGAAACTTCAGAAAAAAAAAATCCTAATGGAAAGTTGTGTACTACTTCTGTCTTTATTTACATCTACAAAGACATGTGCACTGCACTGAAAAAAAAAATACAGCCTTTCAGGGGATGTAAAGATATAAACAAAAATTAAATTGAACATATTGCTACACTGAATGCCCTGAGCTGAAATAACCAGGACATTGAAACAATATCATGTCTTTTGATTTAAGTCTATTCATCTTAGCTGTATGGTAACCTTTTCTTGACAAACGAATGAAAGGAAGGATGAGAGAAATTCCTTCTAGAGTTGATGCTGATTTAATTCATAAGAAGTGTTCAGTTCCTTTGTAGCATCAAAATAGAACCAGTCAAACACTGTTCAGCACAGTAGAAAAACAGCATTTTTGTTGTTGTTCAGAGCTGCCTTTTTTTTTAATTCAACACTCTGCCTCAAAATCTTGTCTGAGGTCTGCACAATGTTTCTCATGCAATTTGTTAGCCTTTAAATGGCTTACCAATTCTTTTCTGGGCAGCCTGAGAAGTATCTGTGTGCCAAGTAAGATACTTCAATTCAAAAGCAGGTTTTTCACTTTTTTTTTCACAATTTATCATTTCTTCTATGTGAAAAACATATTTTTATTTTTATGATTTTTATTTTATGCAAAAATGTATGAACTATGTATTGCTATTGTCACCTATCATTACCAAGAAGTAGATTTCAATTTAAAAATATTTAATTACAATATGCATCTGGTGCATTTTAAACTAGAATTAAAAAAAAAATAAAAAATCATATGTGTGTGACGGTGTCTTTCCGGAAGGTGGATGTACTTAGGCAGTCCCTGTAGGGCTTGACTGCTGTGGAGATGAAGGAATCAGTTTTGAACAGCTTAATTGAAGTGACTGACCTTTGAGTAAAACAGACTATGTGTAAAGACATAATCTCTCACTTCTCAGGGTTTCCATTGGCTCTCCATTCCTTTCCACAGAGTGGGCAAACATCACCAGGGAGACTACAACCAGCTGACTGAAACTACATTATGCTGGGTTAGCTAATTTTCCAGGAAGGATTAACTGTGAGAATCTGGAAACCATAATCCTGATAAGAAAAGATTAACACCCAATTCCTTGGTGAGATTGGGCATTATATGAACATGGAAAATCTCACAGTCATAATTTATGATAGGAAGGAACTCTTCTTCAGGGATCCCAGACTGTCAGTATTGTCCTGCCCTAACATTTGGTTAAGTTTTGAACGGTGTCTCTTCACAGTGCCCTCTCTCCAAACAAAACAAAATCCAACAGCAAGAACAACAAAGGCCAGATGAATGTTTTCATGTCAAAAATTTTCACAACAGGTTTGGATTTATCTATGTAAATCTGTACTAGAAGCCAGCTGCGCTGAAGATTTTGGGGTGCAATTCTAGAGATGGGTGCATAAGATTCACTGGAGTCCTATTTTTTTTTTCTTCTGATCAGGAGTTGAGGCTGTATCTAAGAAAATTATTTGATTCTGAACTATGAATATCCCATTTAATAAACAAACAAACAAAAAAAAACTGTTCTGGAAATAAAAAAAAAATTTAAAAAGCACCTCAAATAAAGGTAATAAAATATCCTTTTAGTTAAATCCATGATATGCTACAGATTACTTAGCAAATTTCAATGTCTGTCATAGAAAGATCTCTCAGAAGAAGTATCATAATATCATCTATACTCAGTAGAATTACATGGCTAATCTGAATGCTCTCAAGTTGCTCATATATTTAAATAACATAAAGCTTCCTTTGTTTATAAGCTGATGTTAAACTCTAGAGCTATGTGAATCTCACAGTATTAGCTAGCTAATGAGTAACAAAATGCAGCCCTATTTTTGGATATTAGATTCAGATTGAGTTGTAAGTAGTGTAACTTGCATGGTACACAACAGTGATGCAAGTTAGCCACGAGAATTTGAATAGCAAAGTTATGTCCGTAATTAAATGTGTACAAGAAACTGTCTTCCATACTGCTAATATGTAGGGCAACAAAAGTATATTCTAATTATTTGCTGCAGGCATAAATATCTTCATACATTTCTGCTGCCAAGTATTTGTACAAATTGCAATGATCTGCATGTTGCATGAAAGCATGCTTGCGATTTCCATCATTCATTCAGTGGGGAGGATGGACAAAGGATATGTTTAGAAGAGAAGCTATTCTGAGAGACAAGAGGAAGGCACATGAAGCTCCCCCTACAGGATGGAGCTTATTTCATGCAGATGTAACCACCCATAACCTTGTTGTGGATGATGACCTCGTCATCTAGCTTCTCTTTGTACTCATTAGAGCCAGAGAATTATTAAGCAGAATCTGATGTGATTTAATTTCCTGTATCATGGTAAGAATGCTTCTTCAATATCAATACAAGAATCTAGTTGAGTAGATTTTGCATGATCCATATTTAGTAGGCTGAAGAACTGTATTATGCGATCTGATATTTGACTGTTATATATTAATTTTATAATATATATCTGCATATATTTGAATTTTATTTTTAATTGAATTTTATCCAGTTAGTTTTTTCCTAAGACTCATAATTTATGACTGAGTGAAACCTAATATTTATAAATCTTACAAACATATGCTTGTCACTTAACTAGCAATGCTTATTTTGTTTCTGGAAGAACTTTATAGATATTGATTAGTAGCACAAAATATAAATGTGGAAAATGCGGAATGGCTAATGATAGGGGAAATTACTGGGCTTCACTTTTTTTCTTTGTTCTGCTAACATTTATCAATTTCAAAACTATTTTGAAGATTTCTCTTTTAGATTTTTCTGCGATTTATGTATGAGAAATTATCTGGAGGACTTCTGTGGACTGACAGCAGCAGAAACGTTTTTTAAGTATGCTTGGTCTTGCTGTTTTTCAAAGCTTTTTGGTTTAGTTCAGCAAATCAGGAACTAGTGATTTAGAAGCAGACCCATCAGCGCTTAAAACTGAGAAAGAACACATAGTTACCTGAGTCTGAAAATGCCACAGATAGCTCATAAGAGTGGCTTGGTAAACTGGGAAAGTCTGTGAATTTACTTGAAAGTGTCCTGCTTTTCTAGAACTGTCCCTATTGGTCTAAGTAGTTGTGTTTCTGTGAAATATGCCTGCCTTGTTTTGCTTTTGAGACGTTCCCTCCAGAAAGCATTTTCAGGATGTTTTCAATGGGAAACATTTTGCTGAGGAATCCAAAGTCCAAGTTGCCTTCACAAGAGCATAAATAAATGAAGCCATGTTTCTTCTTTTTCCAGCTTCAGAGTTTAGGCTTCTGTGAAATGGCTGGCAATTTCATAGCTTCTGCTCAGTTTGAGTTAAAGTATATGAACAAAAGATTATCAGTGAAGACTCTGTGGATGTTGGATCAGTGGATGTTGATCAGACTACTGCAAATGATAAGAGGGCTGGAGCATCTCTCCTATGAAAAGACTGAGGGAACTGGGCTTGTTTAACTTGGAGAAGAGAGGGCTTCAGGGAGTCATTGTGGCTTTCCAGTGCTTGAATAGAGTGTATTAACAAGAGGGGGAAGGGCTGTTTACGAGGTTGGACAGTGATAGGACAAGGAAAATGGTTTAGGCTAGATATTAGGAGGAAGTTTTTCACTAAGAGGGTGGTAAAGCACTGGAACAGGTTGCCCAGGGAGGTTATGGATGCCCCATCCCTGGAGGCATTCAAGGCCAGGGATGTGGCTCTGGGCAGCCTGGTCTGATGGCTGGTGACCCTGCACACAGTAGGGGGGTTGAAACTAGATGATCATTGTGGTCCTTTTCAATCCAGGACATTCTAAGATTTTATGATTCTGTGAAGGACACTGACACATTGAGTTTTGAAGCAGTCTGACTACACTTTAGTGTAAGTCTGAAGTTGTTTCTCTGCAAAATAGTTAATACCAATGGGTAAGAGCTAAACGTGATAAAACAGCTGGAAAAAAAAATTATTATTTAAATGCTTTTGCATCTACTCTATAGAAAAACATATATGTCAATCTGTGTGAATTTATGGCAACTGTAACATTTGATTTATAGCTGCCTCTGCTACCAGTCAGTTGGACCTTGTCATGCAACTCACTGAGATGCCAAGCATCATAACAACAATATCTACTAGAAGGAAAACTCTAATAGTTGCCAGAACTAAGTAGATAACATAAGAGATACAATTTTGTAAGACTTATCAAGCTGATTTGGAATAAAGCACAAGAAGAATTCTGCTCTCTCGCTTTTAAAAATATGATGATGATGATGATGATGATTGTTATTATTATTATTATTATTATCACATCTTCCTACAGATTCTTTCTTCCTATACTGAACTCCCAGGTGGAGAAATCTGGGAGCTGGTGAAATCCTTTCGTCCTTGCTGGCTCATTTCTGTTCTTGCGAAGAGCAAGAACTGCAGCGACTCTCTCAGCCTTCTGAGTCATACCAGGATAAATCATCTCCTGTGTCAGGCTGTGCCAGCAGCCGCTGGTGGTTTCCTCCCAGTTCAGGCTGTGATCACATCTGTCTCACACCAGCTGTTTTTAGCCCCATGCTGAGCTGGCTGCTGCTGCACTGGTTGTGCCTGTGCCTGTACCTATTTTGCAGAGGGCTCCAGCACTGCTATGCCAGTGGTGTACTTGATGGCAACTTGCTGATAGAATACGTTTGAGACCAAGTATGGAGAAGAAAATAAAATTTTAAGAGGTTCATCAATGGAGGAGCAGGAGGGAAAATATAATGTCTAAAACTGTGCTTTTCATATTTTCTCTGCAATAGAAAATAATTAGTTTGAATGCATTGGAGGCAACGTAGGTATGTTGTCTACTATATAAATAAATTTTGATATAACATTTAAGGGAGATCATACTAAACAGTGAGACAAATACTAGAGAATTTGGTGTCTGTGGCTTTATATTCTCTATATATTGATAATTTTCTTTTGTGTACAGCATAGCGTCAGCACATTCTGCATTTCAGAGTTAACAAGGAACTGATACACCTCCATGATTCAGAAAGGTTTCAATCAGAAAGATTTCCTGCATGCGCCAGTACAGGTGCATGCCTGTACATACAGACATGACCTGCTGGAGAGGAGCTCTGCTGAGAGGGACCTGGGTGTCCTGGTGGACGACAGGTTGGCCATGAGCCAGCAGTGTGCCCTTGAGGCCAAAAAGGCCAATGGCTTACTGGGGTGCATTAAAAAGAGCGTGGCCAGCAGGTCGAGGGAGGTGATCCTCCCCCTCTACTCTGCCCTGGTAAGGCCTCATCTGCAGTACTGCGTCCAGTTCTGGGCTCCCCAGTACAAAAAAGACAGGGATCTCTTGGAAAGAGTCCAGCGGAGGGCCACAAATATGGTGAAGGGCCTGGAGCATCTCTCCTATGAAGAAAGGCTGAGTGAACTGGGTCTGTTCAGCCTTGAGAAAAGAAGACTGAGAGGGGACCTGATCCAGGTTTATAAGTATCTGAGGGGTGAGGGCCACCCCTCAGTGAGGTGAGGCTAGTCTCTTTTCAGTGGTACGTGGAGACAAGGGGAAACAGACATAAGCTGCAGCATAGGAAGTTCTGCACAGATGTGCGCAAGAACTTCTTTAAGGTGAGGTGACGGAGCACTGGAACAGGCTGCCCAGGGAGGTGGTGGAGTCTCCTTCTCTGGAGATGTTCAAGACCTGCCTGGATGCCAACCTGTGCGACCTGCTGTAGGGAACCTGCTTTGGCAGGGGGTTGGAACCTGCTTTGGCAGGGGCTTTGGCAGGGGGTTGGATCTCTGGAGGTTCCTTCCAACCCCTATGATTCTGTGATTCTGTGATTCTGATATTTAATGACTGCAACCTCATTCCATCCTACAGTACTGGTTCTGATGAGTTTGCATAGTGGAATTAATTGCTTCTTATTATAGTGCCGTTCACATAATTATGGATATATCTTGTCTGAAGTTGTTTAGTCATGCACAAAAGGTAGAAGAAGAGTCTTCCTATTCCTCAGCAGCCTGATACAAGAGCAGTCCAGCAGGGACATTTTGGATTTAAAGCCCACATGCAAGGAAGTACTATGCTGCACCCATTTTGCTGATAAAGGATGAGCTACAATTTAAAGACAACCAGGGAAACTGCACAATTCTCTCCTCAGTTAAACATTGTTTTTCCCTCACCATGTGAACAGTGAAGGGAATGAGCATCATCCTTTTGAAAGAAAGACCATTTTTTTCTCTTTAAGAGGAAATTTAGATGTAGAGGAAAGCTCAAGGATGTTTATATCTCCTTGGGATTTATATCTACATCGCTGAAATAGTCTCTGCTGTTTAAAAGCCACTTTTTGCTTCACTGTATATCTTTCACTGGTAAAGATACATACTTCTCCTACACTCAGCAGCCCATTGTGGATGTTACAGATAGCAGTTTCAATCACTTCATTTTATAAATGGTGTCTTCTATTAGTGGGTGCCTTGTATCCTCCCAGCAGCACACCTTTTTTTGATGTTTAAAACCATGGTTAAGAATCCAGGCAAGACTTACAAAATGTCTGTGATATTTCCCTTCAGACATGGAAAATGCTCACGTTTCAGAGATTTCATAAATGCAATCTTCTTAGACTTAGGAGATCCTTAACCATACTGTGTCTTGTAGGGATAATTGGACAGTTGCTGTTCCAAATAATGCAATTGAAATAAGCAATAGATAAAAGCTGTAGGAGATACAAAGATACATGGGCAAGCAGAGATGTCTTTCATATTCAGTTCTATAGAGAAATTTGAAGTGGGAAAGATTGTCTTCTGAATCACAGAGAGGATGTTCTTACTCAGTTCAATCCTTCCTACACCTTTATAAGACACCCTCTCTGTGATGGCATTTATTTTTCTATATTATACATTTTCAAAAGTCACTTTGTTCCTAAAAGTACTATTCAAATCGCTCCAGAATAAACATGAGGTGAATAAACATTTCAATAGGGAAAAAAACTGATTTTCTTGTACATATGTAAACTAAAGCATTATTTTTTCCTTACTACTAGAAGGCAAGACAAGGCATATGTTTTCTTAACTGTCTGGCTAGCAAGAGATGAAAATGATCTTTTCTTAGTTCCTGAACCTCTATTATCTCCACATCGGCCCATAACGCATAAGTAGTAGAACATTTCAAAGTGATTTTTTCCCCTTCTTTAAAAGAAGACAGGTATTCTACCAAAATGACAGATTCAGAGTCTAAGTTGGAGATCAAATAATGAATTTCTTGTCAAAAATAGTAGAAAAGAGAAGATGGAAAAATAAAATTCATTCATCCATAGCAACAGTGTGTATGGTTGTTCATGATACAGTTCAGTAAGCATTCTAGTGGGAAAAGTGTTCATTCAGTTTGTGAACCTGGAATAAATTGTAGAAGATAAAGAACAGAAATGAACTATATTAGCACAGTGCTATGTTTGTGTTTTTTGTTTTTTTTTTTGGTGGCTCTGACAATCTGATCAGAATAGTGCCAGGGAGGAATGTGTATCTTTTGAATGACAAACTCCCTTGACCTGCTGGCCACGCTCCTTTTAATGCACCCCAGGATCCAATTGGCCATCTTGGCCACCAGGACACACTGCTGGCTCATCACCAACCTGTCATCTACCAGGTACTTCTCAGCAGAGCTCCTCTGCAGCAGGTCATGTCCCAGCCTGTACTGATACTTGCAGTTATTCTTTTCCATGTGTAAGACTCTGCGCTTGCTTTTGTTAAACCCCATTGCTGCCCAGCTCACCAGGCTGTCCAAGTTCTGCTGAATGGCAGCACAGCCTTCTGGTGTGTCAACCACTCCTCTCAGCTTTGGATCATCAGTACACTGACGGTGGACCCTATCTCCTCATCTTTTTGATGAAGGTACTGACTGGACCCAGCATTGATGCCTGGAGTACTCCAGTAGTCACAGGTCTCCAACCAGACTCTGCACCACCAATCACAGTCCTCTGAGCTCACTCAGTCATCCAGTTCTTAACGCATCTCACCATCCTCTCATATATCCCACACTTTCTCAGCTTCAGGATGTTGTGGGAGAAAGTATCAAAAGCCTTGCCAAAGTCAAAGGTAGATGACATCCACTGCTCTGTGCCCATCTACCCAGCTGGTGATGCCATCGTAGAAGGAATTGAGGTACAACATTTGGGGGAAGTGATACAGAAAAATGATACTTCTAACAGTTGTATCTAATGAAGTGCTTTATGTTTTTGCAAGGCCAGTATTTATTAGCCACACTCCTTATGTTCTATTCCCATGGCTTGGAATTATTAAGAATCTTTGCAGAAAGCCCAAATAAATAAGATTTTATGTTTAGTTTACTATGTTTGTAAATGTTTCTTCCTCCATGCAGCAGACTTCAGGCTGGAGGATATTGTGATAATGTCCAGGTTGGCACAGTTGTGGCTGTTGTGCTGAGCAGAAGCTTTCTTCCTCCCAAGATATATCCTGAGCACTAACAAAGCAGCTTATGAAATCCTGTTATCATCCCTGATATGAACAACCATCCCCTGACCCACCTACGATATTCCTATGGTACTTCACTGTCACTGTTCGAAAAAATAAAATTAAAAGATGATTATGAAAAAAGCTGGTGGTAGGCCAGGGGCGAGCTGTTGTACCTTCTCTGCAATTTAAAATCTTGTAGAGAGAGGTCCAAAAAATATTTCTCTAATCTAAAGGGTGAGAGTTTGTATTTGTTTCAAAAGAAAGCATTTATAACAGGGCCTTAGTTTCTGAATGAATTTGTGGGATCAATCCAATGACTTGTAAAAATGAATGAAACAGGATAGGAGAATTCTGCCACTGGTGGATGAAACTCTGTTTAAATAATGAAACAGATAGGTGTTTTATATCTACCAGTGTTAGAGGCACTTCCTGGCGGCAGCATGATTTCATTCTGGGAAAGGGAAAGAAAATATTCTTCCTTGCTTTCATAGGAAAAACAAACAAACAAACAAACAAACAAAAACCACCACCACCAACAAAAAAAAACAAACAGGCACCCTCCTGTGTTAGAGGGAAGCTGTGCAAAGATAAATAGTCAGATGTGTATCCTTTTTAAAATTTCTGATCTATAAGAGTCAAAATGTGCAGTTGTAATATTTTGCTGATGTCCCTGTGCCTCCCACAATGAGAAAATAGCTTGTTTATGTGTGTTTCTGTAAGTCCAGAAAGCAGAGAATATTACTAAATATATGATGATGGAAATATTTATGTAAATATCATTTGTAAAGAAATATCTTCTTTTTTTTTTGGTCAATTATGTTTTCTTGTACAAAAGCTAAAAGGGAAACATTCTCTGAGGATGGTTCAGAACATATATGAAATGCTTCAGGTGTATGCAAAATATTTCCCTCATTGTAGATATAAACACAAGCACAATGTCTGCTTTCAGCCAGCCCTTGACCAACAGGAGCCCTGTCAGCCATTAGTAAGCAGTGGGAGAATCATCAGGCCAAAAGGAAAATAGCCAGAAAAAAGGCTGCTGCAATATTAGAGGGAATTTCCCAGTAAAACAAACAATGATATCTCCTGGAGATCATTAAGATGCTGAAAAATATGAGCTATTATTAGCATATTGTTGCCATGAGTGAGCATGACAGAAAGCTGCAATACAGACAGCAAATTCATCATGGAGAGATGATGGAGCAGCTACCTGGCAGGCATAACCTGCATCAGATACTCTCCTCTGCTCCATGCAGTCTGCAGGAGAGGTCAGCACAGATTCTAAATGAGCGTCCATCACAAGTGCTCCTTCAGGCAAAAACAACTGCAGCAAAAAGGAACCATGTGTGTTGCATGTGGCATAACAGCATGGAGGCTGATCTTGCATGCTCTGTGTTCATAAAGTTACACAACCATTTTAATAGAGCTGTTTTACAAATAATATCTCTTCCACCCAGTCTGTCACTGCCTTTCTCTGCTCAGCTGGTTGAAAGCTCACTCAGCTTCTCATCCCTTTTTATTTTATGCATGTGTTTAGTTTTACTTTTCAGGAGGGGACAGTATGATATTCAAATAAGAAGGACATTACTTGATTTTATTTCCTTGTAATTCTTTACAGTCTATGTGAATACAGCTGTTGGCTGTACCGCTGCACTTCATAGCCCAGAAATCCTTAGGAAGCATTAATAAAAATCAACTTCTATCTTTAATAAATTCTTCTGTACACTATACTGCTTTAGTTAGAGGCTGGGAGAGTCAGAGAGGCAAAAAAGAGCCCCCCAAAAACAATCTGTAACAGCTACATTGCTGAAGCTGCATTATCCATTATGACAGCTCCTCACTGGCCAAATTTTCCACTGTTATGATAATTTGTTCTGGGAAACAAGTGTGTGGGCATATACAGCATTGCATTATTTCTTTTGCTCTCTTGGAGTTAGAGCCTTTTATCACAGCTGTATTTTCTGCCTGCCTGCTCCTTCTGTGTAAATGAGCACTGTCATCAATTGACACCTGGGAAAATCCCAACTTGTCTTCTTTGCAAATGCTATGCAGTGCGAAAGACTTCCCTAAAACACACAACCATTTGACCCTTTTGTATTCAGTCAGTTGTGTAAGCAGCCTCAAGTTGCCTGTAATTGAATAAGTGCACATTTTACAATCACCCTGCAATTAACTGAAACAGTTAATTAACTGTGCAGTGCAGTTAGACCTTTTTCTTCCAGGTACTCTAACATCAGTACCATAGTCCGTCAGCCAGGGTACAAGTGGATCAGCTACTTTCTGGGAGTCCTCTGGCTTCTGGGAAGAAGACCGGTGTGGATGAGCCAAGAACTATTGTTGAGACTCTGGAAGAAAAAGAGAGTCTATGTTCTCTGGAAGAAGTGACAGGTATACCCTTTTTTGGGTATGGAACTGGCTAATGGCCTATGCCCAAAGGGTAGCAGTTAATGGATTTAAGTCCTGCTGGAGACCCATTTCAAGTGGTGTCCCCCTGGGGTCGGTACTGGGGCCCATCTCATTTAATATCTTTATTGATGACCTAGATGAAGGGATTGAGTGCACCCTCAGCAAGTTTGCAGATGATACCAAGTTGGGAGGTAGTGTTGACATGCTTGAGGGTAAGGCGGCCATTCAGAGGGATCTAGATAAACTGGATTGCTGGGCTGAGATGAATGAGATGAGATTCAACAAGGCCACGTGCCGGGTTCTGCACTTCGGCCACAACAATCCCATGCAGCGTTACAGGCTTGGGATGACTCATCCCTGGATGAGTGTGAAGAGGAAAGGGACCTGGGGGTGTTGGTTGATGCTCGGCTGAACACGAGCTGACAGTGTGCCCAGGTGGCCAAGAGGCCCAATGGCATCCTGGCCTGCATTAGAAATAGCACAGCCAGCAGGAGCAGGGAGGTGATCATCTCCCTGTACTCAGCACTGGTGACTAGCAACTTGAGAAGCTACGAGAGATGCTTTAGTAGCTTGTGGTAGCAATGGTAATGGGAGGATCTTGTAGGTCATTTCCAACCTTGTGATTCTATGATTCTATGTTGCCATGATTCTCATACCCTGCTCACAAGTGATCACGGCAGTCAGTAGATAGCTCCTCGTACTGGCATCCTCTTCATCTGTAGGATGGAATGAGAAATCATCAGCATGCATTCACTATGATCCCTTGCATGGGATGCTTGAATGCTTTTTACATATTTACAATTTATTTCCAGTACACCACCAATCTTCACTAGCAAGTATAATCTGCTTTGTAAGTGTATGACAAACTCCTCTACAGGAGTACAGATACCTAGATAAAGAATGTTGCAAACTGTAGGAGGCAGAACTAGTTCAATTTCCAGCAGCACTGTTTTTTGGTATAATCTCCTTTTGGTTGTTGTTGTTATTATGACATGAAGGAAGGGAACAAGTTTTCTTTTGGGGAATGGCTTGTAAAGTTACCCCTGGTGTCAACAATACTGCATGATAATATTCTCACCACCCTTCCCAATCTTCTCCAGAGCCACTGCTTGGCTAACATCTCCACTGATGTTTTAGAGCACACTTGCAATTCCGTTGTTCCTATCTGCATTCAGCACCTGCAATTTTCTTAATAGTAGGCCTTGCAGTTTGATCAGAGAATAAGATGTTATCACCTTATTCCCAACACTTCATCAGACAGTGCCTATTTGCTTGTTATAACAGTTATAAAAGCTAGAACAAGAGCATCCTCCCAGCATGGAAGCAATTCATGTGAGGAAAGCCACTGATGATTTTCCAAGTTGAAGTATATTTCTGCATTGGATTACTGGGGAGGATTTTTGCACTAGACTGTGCAAAATAAGCAAGATGATTACCTTGCTTAGAAATTCAAAGTGTTGATTCTGTAAATGTTGCCCAAAACTGTTTCACAGTTCCTCCTTTGTGAAGGGTGACTCTACTAAAAGTGTGCGGTGTTGACATATATATACTCATACAAAGATCATAACAGCAATAAGGATTTCTTGATGCCAGTCTGTGCTCCAGTACCATCCTTTCAGGCTGAAGTATAGTCTCCATCGAATAGACAGGATCCTGTAACTGAAGTGGATCAGATGCTTAAAATGGCTGAAAAATTATCCATTAAAATGATTGATTGCTAGAAATAACTCCTAAATATCACCATAAAATGTTATTTCTTCAGAAACTTATGTGACTTATCTGAAGTAATTGTTTATCTAGTATGAAGGTGAGCAAGCCTGGAAATCATAAAAACAAAATGCAGATACTGCCTAATGCAGCAAAAATTGATTTGTAAATCTGACATTCTTTTGCAGGGGGTAATATATCTTCAACACTATTCAAAGAATAATACATGAGGTTACAAACTCTTGTAAGCAGTTGTTTGGTGCTTGCCTGAAAAGGAAAAGTGCTTATTTTTAAAGCATGGTTAAATTCGTTGTTGAATTTCTTAAACTCAAAATGATCTGTATTTAAAGACTATATCTAGCATCACATCTTTGCAAATTATCTTCTAATCAGCACTAATTTTTTATGGCTTTTGAATCAGAAAAGGCTTAAAGATTTATGGATATGCATGAGGACTCTCCCAATCCCTCACATCTGAAATCTAGGTTTACAAGGTCCTCCAGGGAAAGCTGAATAAAGATTGCTTCTCCGTACATTTTAGGAAGTGAAACACAGTACCAAACCACTAAGAAACTCAAAACTGTTATTTGTGCTACTGGCATGTGTAGTGAGTGAGAAGAACAGAGAGAGTGGGGGAAGGGGTGGAGAGAACTATGTGAAGGCAAGCATAGCTGATAAAAGCGTAGCTGGCTATTTTTGAGCTCCAAGGAATGCAAGTGACACTGGTGAATTATCCCACATGGTTTTAGGGGGATTCTAGGACATATCTACCATTTCCAACACATGTTTTGTGAAATGCTTTTCTGAAATACAAGCTTGTGTTTTATATGTACTGTGTGGACACATTTTCATGCTTTCTTAGGCAGAGAACTGTCTCTTTTCTTGTATAATTAGTGTCTTCTCATATCAGTTAAGTAAGCAGATGGTCACACAGTTTGTACACACAGATTTCCAAATGTTCCTAGCTTGACTCTCGTTGATGGTCACAATCAACAACACCAAATAGGATTCTCTCCAAATTATGATAAAGGAAAATGACTGTTAAGTTGGACCAAAGGCAGTTATTCATTTAGGTTTAGTTGAGAGTTCATTATAGCATTGTAGTAATATACATTATATTACACAAACAGGAGCATTATGTTAATAGCCCAATTCCTCAGTAATTTATTCAAAGAAATAAGAAAAAACATCCAAGTGAGAAGTCTTTCAGCAAAACCACCCAAATTGGAGACTACAATTTGTTGGAATAAATGCTTTTTTGTTTGTTTGTTTGTTTGTTCAGAACAGATAGTTCCAATGATTTCTCTAATATGTACGCTTTATGTATGTAGATATTTGATTAGCAAGTCTGTAGTTTGTAGGTGAATGTTGCTGCACACATAAACTTTCCTAGATACCAGTAAAAAACACCATTTATACAGGTTTTTGAATTTAACTCCTAATGCTTCTTGTGCTTTGGAGGCAAAAGTGTACAGATGAGTCCAGTGTAAAGATACAAGAAATTTTCCACTTAGTGGGAACAGTTTCTCCTCTAAACCATTTATAGAAGTACTAATATTAGATGTAATTTAGTGAGACCATGTAGGTCTGTTCACTACCTTGTTTGATTTCTTAGTTTTAGTGATTACTATAAAATGGACTAGTAAAGTATATAGTATTTTGAACATAGTAGAGTAGTAACAAAACTCTTTAGAATGAGAAGACAGAATTACTTTGTCTTTCCCACCATTTATTCACTTATTATACATATAGAATCAGTAGATAAACATGTGTTCTCCAAAGACATCAAAATGAATGGGTATATTTGAATGCTAAAATAATGAAGAAGACTGAAAAGAGATGGCAAAACCATAAGAGAGGAAGTCCAACTGCATTCGCTGAGCATCCTGTGAAACTGTGAGGAAAAATTCTATTTCCCAGCAGGAACTGGCAGTGAATCTGAAGTGTTGTGAACTCTGCACACAACTGGGGTCATGGTGATCCTGAAAGGTAATAGTGATAGAAAGACAGCAGGAAATGCATTGAAACCTTCTGTCCTTATTCCCAACAGGATTCTCATCTATTTCCCTTGTTAATACCTCTTTCCTTTTCTGAATTCCGATCTCAGAATATAATGCTACAGTCCTTTTAAGTAATGGTTCACCTAATATTCATCTCTCAAGTCATCATCCCCCCCAAGTCAAGAAGAACACACCACTTTGCAAAAGGGAAAGGACTGTAGCAATGGTTTACTAGCAGCTTTCCAGTGTTGAACTGCACTGATTCACTTTGCCTTTGCTATTTAAGAGACAGGGCTAAGGGTATGACAAAATGGAACATTTTTCCTTCTCTAAAGAAAAGGAAAGGATTGCTATCCCCTTGTCTTGAAAGCAGAGCTCAAAGGCCACATAGAAGTGTTGGAGAAAGTGAATTAGTTGGTGTAATTATAATAATATGATAACTGAAGACTATAAACAGAAATTGGAACTGTTTTAATTTCTTCAGTTTTCCAAAGCTAACTTCACCTCTAGTCACTCCCCAGTACCTAATTCTAGAGCACATAGATAGCAGTGAGGAATAGTTTCATTAGTACACTTGTGCTAGAAATGCTATTTTGCAGAAAGCTCCATCCCACTGAGTGGTGGCAAGCAAAGCCTTGTTTTATTAGATTGACATCTGGCCCAAGAAAACCATCTGGTATCCAGATACAATAACCACAGAGTGAACAGAAATGCCCCACAGTGCAATTTAGAGCAGAATATTCAAAATCACCTTTTGGAACATCTTACGTCTGCTG
This sequence comes from Centrocercus urophasianus, assembly GCF_019232065.1. Taxonomy (NCBI): domain Eukaryota; kingdom Metazoa; phylum Chordata; class Aves; order Galliformes; family Phasianidae; genus Centrocercus; species Centrocercus urophasianus. Next base: position 3,635,323 of record NW_024884767.1, on the reverse strand, counting down.
CATCTCTAGGAAGAGCTAAACAAGTTTCCTAAACTAGATGCTATGAACTTTTACTATAGTAACAATATGCTGGAAATACCCTTGAGACCATTTGGAAAACTTTGATAGCATCTTTGGCAAACTACATAAGACAAATGGATTGATGAAACAACAAAAAGATATTACAGAAGGAAAATGAAAGCTGATTTTTACCTGCTTAGTTGGCTTTCCTCTGTATGCTTTCTAAAACATCATTTCTAATGGTTTTGATTTTTTTTTTTATGACAGTTTAGTCTGCATCATATGGTTACTTAGCATCATGTAACACTTTTGATCAATATCCATACAGATGCCAATTTTTATCAATAATAGAAAAAGTTACTGTTCTGAAAGTTCAGAAAGGCAAGCAGAGTAGTATGATTGTGTGAGAAAAACACAACATATTTTTAAGTCCTTGATTTCATAGTTTGTTTGGCAAAAAAATCAAGAACTTACATATTACATCAGATATTATGCATATTATTTTTAGAAGCTAAAGATCTTGTGATTAAAAAAGTGTGTACTGATAAGTTCTCAAAAGAATCAGCAGCTATATTTTATAAGAATCAATGGTTTTGGGAAAAAAAAAGATAAATATAATTGTTCAGAAGTAGAGAAAAATGTGATTTTTTTGCCACAAGGAAATCAGAACCTAGGCTCTATGCTACAACACCTTTAACCTTCAGGGTAACGTTTTTCTATGTTATTTAGAACTACAATTCTTCAACTGTGATACACATATGTGAGTTGTCTGATAGCCCTTTCCAAACTCTCAAGACGGATTGAATACCTTCCTTATGACTGATCTCCAGTTTGAACCACAGCCCTTTCATGCCTGAGATTCCCCACTGGGGAAGCTGGCTATCTCACATGTGTCATAGAGCGAGCCAAGATGTTCTCACTGCAGATAACTGAAGAATTTTGGCTTGAGGGCAAAAATAAAATCAGTATAATCAGTTTATAAGTCCAGTACAGTGTCTAAACAACTCCAGTTTGAGAACTCAAAGAGAAACAAGTTCCTGAAGAGGATATCACACTGTTTTATGTGTTCTTCATATTTTCTGAGAGAGACCTAAGTTATAGCAGTTCAGTAGTTATGAATCAGCACCTTCAGGAAAGCAATGGCAAGCATGTACATGTATAGGAAATGAAAAGTAAAGCAAAGGGAAGGAAGGGAAGGCAAAGGAAAGGGAAAACAAAAGGAGAGGAGAGGAGAGGAGAGGAGAGGAGAGACAATCAAACAGTTTTCAAAATAACATCTCAAAGTTGACAGGAGATGAAAAACTTCTGTAGCAAATGATCCTGCCAGCTTCAGAATACAATAAACCTTAAGAAATAGAAGGTACATGAGAAGAAATACAAAGCTGCAAGCAAGAAGCTTGGACTTTTTGTTCATTAGCATCTTTTAAGAACTGTGACAAGACCCTAGAAAAAAAAGGCATTTCAAACTAATGCTGGAAAGGGCTACTTAATTATTTCAACATCATGTGTCACCAACTGCAGACAGTAGAGGGGAGTATTCCCATAAATCTAGCACGTTTAACTCACATCTCACAGACCACATGAGTCCAGCACAGTTTATACCCTGGCCTAGCCCTTCCATCAAGATAATCTATGTGCAACAGCTTTAAAAATGTATAAATCATCATCAAAACTGTGACTTTCACAAAGTCCAGGAGACAAAGTCATGACCAGTTCCAGGAGCTCTCAAATGTATGGACTCAGTAATAGGGTCATAGTTTACTTTTGCAAAGTAAAGTGGCTAAGTTGGGGTAAAATGGTAAAAAGATTTTATTATTTTCAAAATGAAATCAGGGCATTTATGAAATCAAAAGAAAAATCTGTGCCAGAACAAAGTTTGTTACATATATGCATTAACTGCTATATGCAACCCAAGAAAATTCATCTTCACTTAATGCACCCAGGGAAGCAGAAGTGTTGGACACCTGTGCTACAGGGCAAGTCATTACGTGTATGCACTAATTTCACCAGTAAACTCCTGCTATGGTGCATAAGTTTCAATTTATTATATATTATGTTTAAAACTTAGTTACTCCAGGCAACTGTGAAAAGAACTTCATCGTGTTCATGTTGAATCAATGACTAATTAATTAATTTAATTTACTTGCTTGGCCTTGCATAAAAATTGAATTCTTGTGCTCAGACCTTTGTGCAGCTTTAACATTCGATCTGTATCTTATTCAATAAATATCTAACCTTCAGGATAAATATTGCATCATTGCAATGGCAACGGCAGCATCTCTCTAACTTACATTGAAAACATAAGCAATATGTATTATTTTTGTTAGCTTTTCTTTTGACCAGGCATTTTGAAACACATTAACATATTAGTCTATTCTTGAGAAAGAATCTCACTTATTTTTCCATGGTCAGGGTGAATCTTCAGCTCTGGTGGATTTCCTGTTGATTGCTAGTTTTTGAAATCTCACTATTTTGTATCTTTCTTTAGCTCTACAGTTCATAGGAAAGCAAACAATCTGAAACAGGACTAGTGAAGAAAGACTAAAATAATTCAATAAACTGAATTGTAAAACATACTCCGTAAATACATTGAAGCATAGAGTTCAGTCATTGGCTGTGCTGTAAAGCGTATTATAAGAATCACAGAATCACAGAATTGAAGGGGCTGGAAGGGACCTCCAGAGCTCATCGAGTCCAACCCCCTGCCAAAGCAGGTTCCCTACAGCAGGTCGCACAGGTCGGCATCCAGGCAGGTCTTGAACGTCTCCAGAGAAGGAGACTCCACCACCTCCCTGGGCAGCCTGTTCCAGTGCTCCGTCACCTCACTGTAAAGAAGTTCTTGCGCACATTTGTGCAGAACTTCCTATGCTGCAGTTTCCGGCCGTTTCCCCTTGTCCTGTCTCCACTCACCACTGAAAAGAGTCTGGCCTCACCATTCTGCCCCCACACCTTAGATATTTATAGACCTTGATCAGGTCCCCTCTCAGTCTTCTTTTCTCAAGGCTGAACAGACCCAGTTCACTCAGCCTTTCTTTGTAGGAGAGATGCTCCAGGCCCTTCACCATCTTTGTGGCCCTCCGCTGGACTCTTTCCAAGAGATCCCTGTCTTTTTTGTACTGGGGAGCCCAGAACTGGATGCAGTACTGCAGATGAGGCCTCACCAGGGCAGAGTAGAGGGGGAGGATCACCTCCCTCGACCTGCTGGCCACACTCTTTTTAATGCACCCCAGGATGCCCTTGGCCCTCTTGGTCACAAGGGCACACTGCTGGCTCATGGCCAACCTGTCGTGCACCAGGACACCCAGGTCCCTCTCCGCAGAGCTCCCCTCCAGCAGGTCATCCCCCAACCTGTACCAGTGCATGCAATTATTCCTCCCCAGATGCAAGACTCTACACTTGCTTTTGTTAAACCTCATCCATTTTTTTTTCTGCCCAGCACTCCAGCCTGTCCAGGTCTCGCTGAATGGCAGCACGGTCTTCAGGCGCGCCAGCCAATCCTCCCAACTTCGTATCATCAGCAAACTTGCTGAGGGTGGCCACTATCCCCTCATCAAGGTCGTTGATGAAGATGTTGAACAAGACCGGACCCAGCACCGAATATTTTTCTATATGCTTGAATAATTAGGATTTTTCAACTAGCTTGCCTTAGAAAATCACTGTTTTTGTTTGTTTTTTTTTTTTGCAGAACATTTTTATAATTCAAACTTAAATGCTGTCATCTGTGTATTCTCTCTTGTCCTTGTGCAAATGTTAGGCCAAATGTCTATATTTTCCAATTATAGACAAATAAGTCTCGTCTTAATGTTCTCCTATACTCCGTGATCTAAATCTGCGTATCATCCTGGCTGCTTCTTCACCTCATTTTGAGTTTGAATGTGAATGTTTAAACATTTCTGAGTATAGCGTTTTTCTTTTCCTTAGATCATGTCTGTGCATCCCATGTCTGTGCCTCAGAATATTATTATATAATATATAATATATATAATATAAGTTATTACCCTCAGAAAATGGTCAAGTCTCTCCATTCCTATACTGTTCTTTTGGCTTCTATGTTCATATTGTGTGTTCTTGTTTGTTAGACCTACATTAAGTTGTTTTTCATTTATAGATCTAACTCTTTCTTCTGTTCAGTTTTCAAAATCACACCGTACTTTCTGTGTTTACAGTGGGCTTCTTGCACATTTCAATAGTTGTGCAAAATCCCATAGGGAGTTACTGGTTTTGATGCCAAGAGGACTAAGATAAATCTGTAGAAAGGCATCAAGAATGAGAAATTTAGATGAAAATCTTCATGTTGAAATGAAACAAAACAGAAGTGCAAAATAAAATATGGTACTTCATTTCTTGCTATTTCTTGAATCAATTTTATTACAAGCTTTATTTTTATTACAGCTATTGTGATTTCATGATATAACAGATACGTAATTTTTTTGAGAGCTTACTTCAAAAGATTTTGCAAATGTTTTCTTCAGTAAGAGTCTCCAAAGTTTCTTACCATTATTTTAGACATCTACACAAATATGGATAAAAAATGATCGTAGATGTTTAAACACATGATTTAATTCTCCCTAAATGGAAAAAAATGTTCATAAAATTTTTCTCCAATTGGCATGGTTCCGAGAAGTATTTTACTGTTTTTATTTAATGATTGTTTGTAATATTTCTTCCATTATATACATTTTTTATTTTTAACACTGGGGGTTTCTAACAGTGTTTTTCCAGTGTATCTGGTATAACAGCAATCCAGTCGTATTTTTTTTATTGGGCTGCAGTCTTCCGAACCTTACAGGGTCTAGCTGCTTCTATCTGATAGAAAATTAAAAATTGGTCTTCATCTTATTTGGGTGCATTAACTTATGAACAACTTTCAAAGATACGAGTCAAATATTTGTCATGCATACTGACATAACTTCAGATTAGGTTTGTTCTTTGTTTTTTCCTAGGTTAACCATAGCATTGTATTAATAACTAAAATTTGGCAATATATCTGCAGCTTTCATTACCAAATCTCTGCATATTAGATTATCATGAAGTTTACAATTTTCTCCTAGAAAACCATAGTCAGTCCTTTGGATATTTTTGACAGGGACTGTCTGTTTCTGCCTACTGCAATACTTCCTTCAGTCGCAGGGGAAAACTTGCCAAGTTCTGAATTAGAAATTATCTGTTTCTCATTTTAAAATCTTTGTAAGGCAGAGGAAGATTTGCAAAAATCAATATTACAAGATTTCTATTTATTTATTAATTATTTTTAACCACTAATGTATACTAGAGCTATTATAAACAGCTGTTGAATAATAAAATAGTGACTTTGGAGGTAAAATTTGTGCCTCATTTTGTCTTTTAAGAATTTTTCATATATTTAATTTGCATCATTATGAGAATGAAGGAAGCCCACCTGTTATTTATCTCACATACAGAATCATGATGGAAGAATGGCTGACTGCAATGAAGAACTGGAAGAACTAGTTGAGTGATATTATTGCTTGACTTGTGCATGTACACGCACTGTGGTTAGGCTTAGGTAGTAGCATACTGTACATGCATCCTTTCCTTCTTTTGCTTTTATCTAGTTTCATTCCAAGAAATACAACCATTGCTGCCAAATGTAGTTTTATGCAAATGTGACTGTGACTTTCTTACATTGTATTTGTAGCTTTTTCTTTCATTCTCAGAAGTGAAATTTCTTTTCCAGTGAATCAACACAATTGTAAGAACTGCTGTGTTTCAGGTAAGAGCTCTATTGACATTAAATGACAGACTATAAAAAATAAGCATTTACAAACCTATACAACCATGAATCATTCCGTATTTCTAAATGACATAGTAATTACAGGTTTTGGAGTACAGAGGTAGTTCAAGAAGTATTAAGTACTAGGTCCAAAATACTCATCCAAAATTACTGCATATTTTCCCCCCTTAACTGGTTTGAGAATATTTGATGTTGGTTCAGAAAACAGATATCTATTCACTCCCTGTAAGATTCTATTTTCTTTTTAGAGGGAGAGTCTCTAAGTGCCAAAACTTTTGTAGATCATATCAGTATGTCATTTAACTCTGTTAAAACTGCTGATTACATGAAGTTATCTCAGGATGCCACAGCCTACTAATGTGGAAAGTGAAAAGCACAAGGTTTATAGAAAATTTTACTGGTCCACACTTTGATTGAAATTACTCCTTGTTTGTAAAGCATGCCTTAAGAATTGAGAAGAGATAGGAATATGGAATAATTGCGAGATCACAAACTTCTTGATATCTGTTTATTTTAATTCTAATGTATTAAAAGTAGTTCTATAATAGTGACCATCTTTTGTTCACTGTTATTAGTGACATTACCAATTTAAAATACGTATTTAAATTCAGTCAGGAAATAATAGCCTTAATTGTCCCAAAACTTCAAGGGAGTTGGAGAGACTTCTTAGCCTTCAAAGAAATATCTAATGCTCATACTTTCAAAATATTTTCCTATAAAGATATTTCATAAGCTTTACATTTCAGTATCAGAGAACAATCACATTTGCTGAAAGGTTGGCTAGCATAAACACGGCTGAATTTTTTTTTACAGAATACTCTTTCTCTATTATTTTAGGACATAGACTATGGTGGTGGTAAGTTCACATACTGCTTTTGAGAAGCTTGTAGCATTGACCTAACATGCTGTCATTTGAATTAAGGTAAAGATGCCAGCAGTAACAGAGTTTGGTCAGCACTGAAAACTTGCAAAAATCCCATCTAAGTACACAACTGAGTTATATAGGATTTCTAGATTATCCTTCTTAGGTCTGTACAAGTGCTTAATGTAGATAAGAGCAATTTTAAGGACACTTCTCATTGCTCGCCAGTGCTGTAATCACCAACTCCTTAGTGGTCATTCTATGTGAGGGTGATCCTCCAAACCTGCTGAACCTGACTGCCCTTCAGACATATACATAACGACACTTATGTCTCATCTCACTGGTGACAGGTGACAGGACAAGAGGAAATGGCCTTATGTTGTGTCAGGGTAAATTTAGTTTGGATATCAGGAAAAACTTCTTTACAGAAAGGGTTGTTGAGCACTGGAATAGGCTCCCCAGAGAGGTGCTTGAGTCACCATCCCCGGATGTGTTTAAAAACCACTTGGATGTGGTGCTCAGGGACATGATTTAGTGGAGGGTTGTTACTGTTAGGGTAGTATGGTTAGGTCATGGTTGGACTTGATGATCTTTAAGGTCTTTTCCAATCTCAGTGATTCTAAGATTCTATGATTCTATGTGAATTAGATTTTAGAATATTACAGTACTGCGTCATAAAGAGACATCCTCTGAAGCTTGATATATACTATACAGTACTATATACAGGGAGTACTATACAGTGCTCAGAACTGGTGAGGCCACACCTCAAGTACTGTGTTCATTTTTGGGCCCTTCACTACAAGAAAGACATTGAGTCCCTGGAATGTGTCCAGAGAAGGGCAATGAAACTGGTGAGAGTCTGGAGCACAAATCTTATGAGAGGCTGAGGGAGCTGGGATTGTTTAGTCTGGAGAAGAGGAGGCTCAGGGCAGACCTCATTGCACTCTACAGCTTCCTGAAGGGAGGTTGTGGTGAAGAGTTTGGTCTCTTCTCCCAGGCAACAAACAGGACCAGAGGAAATGACCGCAAGTTGTGCCAGAGGAGGTTTAGATTAGACATAAAGAAAAACTTTTTCTCTCAGAGAGCAGTCAGGCACTGGAATGGCTGCCCAGGGAGGTGGTGGAAGTCACTGTCTCTGGCAGTGTTCAAGAGGCGTCTGGATGAGGCACCTGGATGAGAAGCTATATGGTTTAGTAGCAGTGGTAATGGGAGGACGGTTGGACTAAATGATCTTGCAGGTCCTTTCCAACCTTGTGATTTTATGATTCTGTGATTCTATGACAACCCGTCTAAACTTCTGATTGTACAATTTTTTCAATATTATATATGGTTTTCTGTAGCTATTTTATTTTTCAGTGAAAAGTAACCTTAGGTATAAAAAATGTTAATAGTTCTAAATCAAGTATTTCTCTATAGTAATCTTTCAGCAAAACTCTGTACTCAATAAAAATATCTGTTCAAAAAGCAGTATTAATACTGTTATAAAGGACACTATTGTGTAACAGTTAAGCAAGGCTGATAGAAAACGGGGTCAGAAGGAAACTCACAGTTCACCAACTGAAGAAAATCATAATGCACATTTGATGAGGATTAAGGGCTATATTCAATAACACGATACAATAACTTGGCAAAAAAATACTTAATAATGCAGTTAGTTGTGTTCAGTGAAAGAATTCTCTAATTAAAAATTTATCAAACATGAATCACACATAAATAATAACACCTTAGACTTTTATCATTTATTCTTCTAGTATAAATAAGATTAATTATAACAAGATTAATCCTATCATAGTTAACTTAATTTTTCAAGGGACATTTTTCATAATGCTGTTCCATCTAGTCATGTAAATGAATTGGGAATATTCTGAATATTTATCTCTAATACTATATATACCTATATTTCTAAATAAAACACTATGAAAAATATCAAATTTTAAAGAATTGCAATTGAGAAAGAAGTCAGGTGTTTTACCAAGTAATATTGTAAAATTATGCATGCAAGGTCATGCAATTCACAGTAGAAATGATCCCTTTTCTACAGAGCTATTCCCAACAGCTTGGTTTAGTTATTGGACAAATTATTATCAAAAACTTAGGAACTCAAAAACTCAGAAATAAGAATGTTGTGCAATTTTAATTACTGTCATACATCTAATACTCTGTGGGAAAAAAACACTTCATGTAAAAAAATTCTGGTGTTGAACTGCTTTGCATAACTTTTTGTCTAGTACATACTATAGAAACACAATGGAGACAGAAGCCTATTATTTCCTCCAAATGTAATATACCAGTACATCAAAGCCAAATGACCAAGTGACTTAGAAGAAGCTGATGGCAGTAGTTATTAACTACGTTAGCACTGTGCTGCAATGGATTTATGCTTTTCTCTGTTAATAAAAATAGAAGAGAATATACGCAAACTAATTAATGACTGATCTTAATCCTTTTTGTTTACTTTTGACATATATTTGCAGTCTTCTCATCTAGTAGTTGAATTTCTCAATAAGAAGCTATAGGGATGATTATCTCAGTGCTGTGCAACACTGGAAACATGATACAAATCTTTATAATCCCTACTTGTTGCTTCCTTTCATAAAATAGATACCTGTATCTGCCTTATAATGAACTTTTGGAAGGTAGAAGAAGAATAAAAAAGAGGATGTAGGTAGTTTAGGAAACTACTGTGCCATACACAACATCATATGTGCTGATGGATAAGAGCTGATGTTAACAGCAGATGCAATAGAAGGAGGAAATAAATTACTGAAACAAGTATGTTTGAGAGGAGAGTACAGACAGTATCAATAATAAAAGTTTATTTGTTGGAATTGTACTACTTGTCTCTAAACACTCTTGCACAGAATTCACAGTAATTTTGAGGAAATTGCAGTGCTGCTCAAGTCGTCTGTGATAATGCTTCAAGAGAGTGTGCAATTGAGTTGTATCTTGCTATATAATAAATGCTTCTTCTGTGTAAAGACTGCAATAGGGAAAGCATTAAAAAAGCACTGATTTTTTAAATGTAATTAGATAAGGAATGCAGAAATTTTTAAAGGGAGAACAAATAGCATTGGTGCTACATATCATTTAATGTAAACATTTTTTCTCTATAATTTTAATGATCTCCTCCCCTCCCATTCCCTCCCCTTCTCTCCTTTCCTCTCCCCTGCTCTCCTCCTCTTGCCTCTCCTCACCTCCCCTCGCCTCTCCTTGCCTTTTTGTTTTTCCTCCATAAAAAACATGGCAGTCTCTATTTGGTAAAATCTTAAAGGATTTTACAAAAAATCTTTTGTAAAAGGAGTGTTCATTATCCTGATCACACCTATCTGCTGACAGCAGTCTATGTCAGAGTGAAAACTTGTTTTTCTCAAAATGTGCTGTTGTTTGTACAAATAAATTGTACAGTAACCTAATTTACAGCACATTGCTTAATTTAGTATTACCAGGCATGCCTAGGAAGTGTGCATAGACAAGTGGACAATTAAGTTGTACTGAGAACTGGCTGATTGGCAGAACTCAGAGGGTTGTGATCAGAGATTCAGTCTAGTTTTCCTCAGGGACCAATACTGGGTCTGATCTTGCCTTCTTCGATGACTCATATGAAGAGATAGAATATTCCCTAAGAACACTTGCTGATGATACAAAGCTGGAAGCCCTCTGACACACCAGAGGGTTCTGCTACCATTCAATTGTTTGGAGAGCAACATGATCTTGTTTCAGCAAGAGCAAGTGTAGAGTGCCCATATAGACAGGAAGGCCAATGGTATCCCGAGATACATTAAAAAGAGAGTGGTCAGCAGGTCAAGAAAGCTGACTCTCCTCCTCTACTTTGCTCTGGAGTATTGTGTCCAGCTAGTCAGGGAAATTCGAGAAAGAGTCCAGAGGAGGGCTACTGAGATGACTAGGGCCTGATGCATCACCCTTCTGGTCTGAGAGACCAGGCATTTTTCAGCCTGGACAAGAGAAGACTGAGCTGGATCCTGCCAATTCTTGCAAATATCTAAAGGGCAAGTATCAAATGGATGACTTAAATAGTCAAATGAAAATTTCCACAGAGAAACAATACTTACAGTAGTAGACATATACTCCCTTTTGTTAACTAGTATTGTCACAATCAAACAGCCAAAGGAAGATACAACTTTATTTTGTTCACTGTTGAAAGAGTGATATTATTCTAAATGCTCAGATTTAATATCAGTCAAGGAAGATAGTAATTTTAAAAGCATCATGAGCCTTAATTTGAGTTCCTAGATTCCTAAAATCCTTGTTCCTAAAATACTTCTGATGACCAGAAGTTCACAATTAGGTTCAGAATAAACCATAGATTATTAATCATAGTCTATAAGTCTCTTTATTTTTTTTTCTTTTAGAAATTAAAAAAGAAAAGAATGTTCTCTGCTTATGTATCTTACAAAAATCTCCTTGCATGTCATTCTCACAGGTGTGAAGTTGCTCAGAATTAGAATATCTTACTACAGTAATTCCTTGCAAAATATGCAAAAAACACTCAACTTGGAGGTAGTGTAAATCTTCTGCAATTACTAACAACTTCCTAAATAAATGTAAATAATTTCCAAATTTCCAAAAGCGGAAACTCTTTCATGAAAAATTCTGAGTGAATTGTAATGTAGTTTTCACAGACATTCAACACGTTGTGTTCTACAATGAAGAAATAATCACAGCATGTTTTTAGAAACTGTAAACTTTCAAACAGTCATTAAGACAAGTTTCAAGCTTGCAATTCACACAGTGATCTGTGTAAACTTGCATGCAAGCTGTATAATCAAGACTATGAAAATTATCAACATTAAATAATTATGTAACCAAATGCAACTTGAAAGACATGAACATTCAAGCCTCTTATTCTAGTTTAATTTCTTGATCAGTTAATACAGGCAATATTGTATAAAATGAAAAGTGTCTATTAGATTGTAATATTTACCATTTACTTCACATATTGATTAGGTTCTTAAATCCTTATCCAGATAATAAAAATTGTAGTACCTATTACTGTAACAATGAAAACTGAGAAAACTGAATTTTTAAGAAGGAGATGTTTGATAATCATTATTTGCTAAAGAAAAACTCAAATAATGATGTTAGACTACTTCCATCTGCTTGTGAATACTTAATAACATGTAAAACATTTTATCTCCAGTGATGCTGGTTCTTAATTTGGATTCAGATGACCACATCCTCTGGCTTTACTGACTCTTATATTGGAATTAGGTACCTACATATCTCAGAGGAGGTTGTTGTCATCCAATTCTAGTCAAGGCTGTCATTCATTAAAATAATCTTTAACTACTGTTCACCCCTGTTTCACCATCTTATTGCTTCTTCAGTGCCCATGAGTAGATGTTTTCTCAGGCTTCTCTCCCAGGTTGGAATATAATTGCTAAGCAGACAGGATTTTGTTAGTGCAGAAAATTATTCATAGCCAGGGAACAGTTTCAAGCTTCTGACAATAAAAGTGCCATTGGACAAAGGACAAAGGACAAAGTCAGATGTGTTTTCTCACCTACCAGCGCTATAATGTTAGAGCTAGCATCCCCTTTCCTGCACACACATATGTATGCTCTTTCCTTTAATTCTACCACTAAAATTACTCTCACTCCCATTGACCTGCTTCTGTGCAGTACACCCAGTATTAGCATTTCCATCATTTCCAGAGAATTTTCATTCCTACTTACTATTATTTTCATTTGCACCTTATTGTACATGGTTATATGTTAAATGTTTGGGAACTTGCAAATTTGTCTGATGTTAAATTGAAATGGTAATATTTTAAACTTGTGTTCATTGTATTGTGAACGGATAAAGAAAATTTGATGTATCTTAATACTGTTTATTACCACTTTATTTTAGGATTCCAGTCTCAAGATTTAATCCTTTCATTTTGAATGTACAAACAAGATGATCTCTGTGCTTTCAACATACTGTGCTTAACAGTGATTGCCTTGCGATGACATTTAGCCTTTTTTGAAAAACAAAACAACATTAAAATCATAATAAATACCCAAATATTAGTTTGTGCAAGAGATCTTCCTTGTTTATTCATTGACATGGTAAGCCTATGAGGCATGCTAAAATTTCTCTTCATTTACTACATTTAAAAATGCATGTGTGTACACAAGGTAAATAAATCTAATGTCAGGATAATATTCAGCAATAAATGAAATCCAAGATGCAGAAAAGATGACAGTAAATAAGGAGAGACAGTTGTAGTTAGCAGATAACATAGGAGAGAGGGACCTGAACAGGCTGGAGAAGTGGGCCCATCATGTGAACCTAATGAGGTTCAGCAAGGCCAAGTACAAGGTGCTGCTTTGGGTCAGGGCAATCCCAGGTGTTTACACAGACTGGGGGAAGAATTACTTCACAGCCACTCTGTGGAGAAGGGCTTGGGGGTCCTGGAAGATGAAAAGCTGGACATGAGCCAGCAGTGTGTGCTTGCAGCCTGGAAGGCCAGCTGTGTTCTGGGCTGCATTAAAAACGGGGTGGCCAGCAGGGAGAGGGAGGTGGTTGTCTCCCTCTGCTTGGCTCTTGTGTGCCCCATTTGGAGTACTGCATCCAGGCCCAGGCCCCCAGCACAAGAAAGACTCCGAGCTCTTGTAAAGAGTCCAGAGGAGGGTCATTGAGATGATCAGAGGGCTGGAGCACCTCTCCTATTGTCAATGTTTTACAGGCTGGTTCGGCCCGGTTCTGTAACTAGCGGGGTGGAGGGATTTCATAAAATCCGTGCCTCTGGAAGAGGGAAACAGGGGACCCCAAAATAATTAAAAACAATCTGAGGAGAAAGAAACTAATTTACTAAATATAGGATCAGAATGCAAGATAGCACACTGTAATACAATATAATTAGAATTGGAGCTAATAAATCAAACATAATGAGAGTGTCCGAAAGGTGGATAGCCCTCACCACAATGCTGAGGTGAGATACACAGTCCTATTGAGCAGGGGGCTATACCTCCTCTCTGACCGCAAAACCCCCTGGGGAATGTAGTTCTTCTTCTCTGCTGGACAGGTGCCCAGAATGGAGCATTAACAGTTTAACTCCCAGTGCACTACATGATGTTACGATATGGAATGCCGATAAACAAAAATCATAAAACAATGACACCTATGAAGAAAGGTTGAGGGAACTGAGCTTGTTTAGCTTGGAGAAGAGAAGGCTCTGGGGAGACCTCATTGTGGCCTTCCAGTTCTTGAAGGAAGAATATAAACAGGAGGGGGAAAAGCTGTTTACATACGTTGCTAGTGATAGGACAAGGGGGAATGGTTATAAACTAAGATTACAAGGAATTTTTTCGCACAGAGGGTGTGACAGACAGGAACAGGTCGCCCAAGGAGGCTGTGGATGCCCCATCCCTGGAGGCATTCAAGGCCAGGCTGGATGTGGCTCTGGACAGCCTGGTCTGGTGGTTGGCGACCCTGCACATAGCAGGGGGGTTGACAATAGATGATCATTGTGGTCTTTTTCAACACGGGCCATTCTATGATTCTATGAGAGATGAAATGATCTTACCAGCACTTGCATTGTAAGAAAGATCTGACAAACACAGCTGCAGTCATTGTCTACAGCTGTAGTAGTATAGATAGATCCTGGAAATCGAGGATTGAGGATATTTTGAAGGTAAAGGAGAAGAAACTATTAGCAACTGAAATGAGGAAGTCATTAAGTCAATGTAGGAGAGTAATTTCTTGCAAAGGCCACAGAAGAATCCTGATTGATGTCAGTGATGGATATTCTTGAATGCAAAATGTTTCTGGGATGGTAAGAGGCTACTTCCTTGAGTCTTTTTGAATGGGCACAACCAAAATTAGATAAGACAATTTTGTCAAGGTCAAATGAGATTTTTAAAGGATTTGTAAATCCGTAAGCTATTTTTTTCATTATTTATTATTTACATCTACAACATTAATACAAATCGTAAATAGATTTAGATCATAGATATTTAGATCAAGATATTTGGAAGAGAGCCATTAATGATAATAACAGTAAATTAAACATATTAAAAAGAAGCATATTGTTAAAAGCTGTGCAGTTTATAAAATTGGTTGATAGATAAGTTAAATAAATTTTCAGTAAGGTGTAAACTGGAGAGCTGGCTGACAGAAGTCTGAAATAAGGAGAAGTTTTGGAAAAAGATCCATTTTTAATGTTAGTCTGGTAATAGGCCAAAGTTGGAGATTATTTCAACAACAGAAACACATCCACTGGGCCAATGTGTCCTGTGAGTACAAACAGGAGGGAAACAAAGAAAAATAACTGACAAAGCAGTGTGAGAAGGGACTGTATATAAAACAGAGATGAGTTTAGGGGTATGTGCACCTGGGTATTTCTCAACGGTCATAGTGGCTTTATTTAGTCATAAACATTAAGTGCTACGCTATGGGTTATATGGAGGAAATAACAAAAGGAATAACAACTGCAGAGTTGTTGGATTGTTATCTTGGGAGAGATCTGGGGATGTTACTGAGGGATTAAAAATGTCTCGTAATGTCGAGTTGTCTGTAATTAGCATGGGGGTTTTAAACAAATAAAACAGAAATAGTAGATAATATAGAAAAAGTAAATGCCATCTTCTGACTATTCATAGAGAGATGACAAAAATAAATCCAAAGTTAAATGTATTTACCTATTTTACTTTAATAATACTTCTGTCAAAGATGTTTACTTTCTGCTTATTTCCTATGCTTATTTTGCACGGGTCCATGTTCCTTATAATGTTATCTGTTTTTATTGATATTTTAAACACATACTGAGTTTGTTAAAAAAAATCATACAGTTGGTGGAATATTATAGGCATTGCTGTCTTGCCGAAGCATACTCACATATGCAGCCTTGGGAAATAAAATGGAGTAATAAAAGCCAGAAGTTCTGATTTAACATTTTTCTTCTGTCAAATTTCTTTTATAATTATTTTTCAAACTATTTTGCATTTAACTAATACCAGGTGTCACCTGAAACAATGTTTCGTCTGCTCTTGCACCTTACATTACTTCAAATTGTCTTACATGATAACCAATAAAAATATCATGCACAGTTCAACATAATTCAAACAATGTCTTCTGCTGAACATTCAGAAATACTTGATATTCTTAAGCCACCTCTGTGAGAGAGTTATTTCTGCTGAATGCAAAATGAACTGGTTTCCAGGGATATGAAGGTGTGTTCAAGACAACTGCCAAAAAAATAAAAAGTACTTTGGAGAGAAAAAAAAGGAATATGAAGATCAGTAGTTGAATTGAAACAAATAAGCCAGCACTTTGTATTAATTCAACACCCCATCCAGCAAATTCAATATACTGGCATTCAGTGTCCTGAAAGTACATCAGAATAAAGAAAAATAATCCTCAGATAAAATAATTACTGAGAGGACATTGTTGTTGATATAAACATGTTTAAAGCAGCTCCTGCCTAGTATTAAAGAGATCATCTTGCTTTCCTAAGGTACATCAAATTACATTTCAAGGAAATTCTTTTATCGTTGTTTGATAACAGAAATAACTGGAACAGAAATAATACACTTGAATACACCACTGCATGTTGTACACATAGTAGTCTGACTTCTTTTTGCTGAGATTTCTCACTCAGAAGCAAAAAATCTTGAAAAGAGGTAGTAAATTCTCAGGAACATAGGAACCATTGGAAAAGTAGGACAGCTGAAGCATACATCTGCTCTTCTCTTAGTATCTGTAGGTGCACCAGTCTAGTCTAGTGATAAGCGTATAGCAGTGTCCCTCTGCCTGAGACTAAGAGTTTGTGTTTGAGCACATCTCCAGTTATTTATTTATTTACCTACTTCTAGAAACGTTAGGTAGCTAAATCAGTGACCAATTCTTTATAGTGATTGTTTTTAGATTTGGGCCTGTGGCTACATAGCCAAGTGTCAGTGGTGACCCAGGCAGAATCTTCTGCAATGTAGAGCCAGTTGTTTTAGATAAGCTTCCTGGACACCATGGTGGGCACAATTCTTCATTTCTGGTGAGTATGTCCAGTATTAAAGAGGAATTTCATCATCAGGAAAGTTTTGTGTTCTGTCAGCCAGCTCCTTAACCCACTTCTTATGACATCATGGGGTAATAATCCAGTATAGCAGTGGCTGAGACTAAAATTCAACTCTTGATGGAAAAGTACTTAGTGAAAACTGCCTTGATTAATGTAGAATTAAAAAGGTACAATGGCAAACTGATGGATATGTTAGTAGAGAAGCATCTCTCCATCCAAAATAACAAACAATTTGAAAATCACAGTTTGTATGTATGTCCATGTGTC
This sequence comes from Centrocercus urophasianus, assembly GCF_019232065.1. NCBI lineage: Eukaryota > Metazoa > Chordata > Aves > Galliformes > Phasianidae > Centrocercus > Centrocercus urophasianus. The sequence continues at coordinate 3,618,427 of NW_024884767.1, read as the reverse complement.
TATGTAATACACAAATTGCTGCTAACAACATCTAATTTTAACAGTGTTCTTAAGTTTAATGGAAATCTATTTTTGTGTTTGCAGTTCTTTTGAAGTTGGGGTAGAACATTTTTCATGTTCTCTGTCATTCTTACATTCGTAACAAAATGAAAACCAGATGCTACAATACTTGATAGTGTCATCAGATTGCACTGTCCACTTGATCAAATGTCATTTTTTTCTTTTTTGCATCTAGTCAAGGCATTTTGTTCAACTGCAGAATTTTACTGAAAGTAAGTGAATGTATTCAGGAAACTTACAGTGATTTTTGTCCACAAAGGTAACCTTGATAAATGCACATGGGATGGACACCTGAAGAAATCTCCCAGAAAATAATAAAACTATTGATATTTAGCTGCCTGTGTTAATTGAACCAGTCTGTGTGACATTACTGATTCAGCTTGGTATAAAGAGAGGAGTAAGAAATGGAAGGACCCTTGATTCTTTCCCACTCCTATCTCTAACCTTCCCTAATTAAAGCTGGTCTAAATTTTATCAAGTTTCTTTAGACCTCATCCTGTCTAATTTTTGGCTATTTCTACGGATGAATAGTTCACAAACTCTCTGGGCAACCTGTTGCAACAATTAACTATCCTTACAGTGAAAAAGTATTTCCTTTCATCTGATTGTAAACTCTGACTTTGCAGCTAGTATCTTCTGTCTCTGTCTTGCCTAAAACTGCATTTAAAATTAATATGATGAATCTTGTGTTTGCTAAACTCATTATGAATAGCCCAAATTCCCACTGGTCAAGATTTTGTACATAATATTGATTCTGTGAATCTCATCGTTTTTAGAAATAAAAGGAGATAAACAAGTGAAAGATTCAAGCCTCCTTCTTTCCATGTTTTGGGAGCAATATGTAGAAGTGATCTAGTTGTATGGGAAAAGGCAAAGGAGTGGTAAAAGTAATTGACCAATAGGGGTAGAAAAACAAAAGGAGGAAATTACCCCAGCTATTGCACAAACTGTAGAAAATGAATTGAATAAGCATGATGTTTGCTATACAATTAAAATTTTGTCCCAGAAATATGTCCTAGTTCATTTGAGACTGTATGTGTGTATGTGCATGCACTCGAAAGCTAAAGATCTTTAAACAGCATGTTTTTGATTGATGGCTCTCTGTTTAACAGGTAAACAGAAGGCATCTGCTGCTTTCATCTCAGCATCTTTGATTGCCATTTTGAAGAGACTTATTTGCTGCTGTCAGATCATTATACCATATTTACAGTTACATTTGCATTACCACTGCCACTTGTAAAACTAGTTTAGAAAACATCTTGAGTCTTTGTGATGGCTTATATATGCACCATTGTTTACAGCCCCTGTATCAATGAGCTCGTTGCCATCTCAGATGTCGGAAGTCGAACTCTGGTTTTATGTCTATTGTATAAAATCTCTTATAATGGCTTTCACATAAATAACTACAGCTCTATTGTGCCTAGCTGTAACGCACTGAATAATTTAATGACATGCAACTCTACAGGCTGAATTTTTGCAGTCATTAAAGTATTATTATCTTCTGCCATCTGTCTGTATCTTGTCGATTTTCCACTTGAACATTTTAGAAGATAAGGAAATTTTCAAATTTTCTTTGAGAAAGTCATGCCAGTGAAATTACTCACATTACCAGAAGCAAGAGTAAGGCATCCAGTGTTCTTTGAATTGCAATGAGAATTACTGCAAAGGACAGAGTTGTTCTGAGTTGAACTTTTATAAAGCTTTATGCACAGGGCATTAAGGTGATTTCCTGTGATTCTTTCCCAAGCATCATGTCTTGGCATTGTACTGGCTTGTAACTAAATGAATAATTCCCTTCAAAATATTTTGTGAGGAGATAATAGTTTCCATTATTTTGCATATGGTAAACTGAGAGACTGGGCTAAAATTTTGAAGGGAAGTGAGAAAGTATGTTTCAGAGAACAAACATCAATTCCTTCTTTTTTCCTCTCTTCTTGAACAGAACCATTATCTAAGATGTAATTGGTTGATACTTTGCTAAGAATGTTTACATCTGGTGCCAGACAACATAAAACCCACCAAAAAACCCCTGTAGCTAATGTATTTCATCTGAGTCTTGTCAGTGCCTTTATCATCATGATATTTCCCTTTGGAAACTCACAGTTTTTATTCTCCTATGCTAGTTTACCTACCTTAGTAAAAACCTACAGTGACATAATTGCTATAGCTATTTTTATGGTTGCTACTTATTCTGCTTAACATAACTGTGACTGTGACAGTAATCTAATGACTGTTTATTTAATTACTATGCTACTACTACTATGTTTACTGCCCAATTATGTTTTGCAAGTTTTTGCCAGTTTATGGTGCTGATAATCTTGTCTAGATTTAGTTCCAGTTGCTGTCATTGTGCTGATGCTTTTTTTTTCTTCTGTGTGCATGAAAGACAGGTAGATTCACTTTAAAAATAGGGAGCTTTGACTACCTAATTTTTATTTACAGTGTTACAGAAAATAACAGAAAGCTGCTGGTTCTCAGAGCAATGTGCTTACAGTAAGAAGGCTCAGGTTTCCAAAATCTATATTGTAAATGTGACAAGATATGTCAACATTAGTGCACTTTGCTGCAGCTTTGAAACAAGAAGTAAGAGATATCCTCCAAAAGAGTCAGTTGAACAGTTTTGCTAGGTCTACGAGAATCTTTTCTTCAGACACTCTGACAACACAACAACACATCTGACAGAGAGCTGTGAGGAGATTACAGTCTCTGAAGACACTGTTGTATAAGAGAACTGGATGAAGCCCAACTCTGGCTAAGAAGATAAATGGTATATCCTGATTTATCTTCCTGTGGACAGAAAAGAATGACTGTGCTTGAAGTTTTTGCTGGGAACAGTCAATGACGTGTCACCACAACTATGCTCAGCATTGCTCTTGTGTTCATCTGGAAGAATTAGCTGACAAAGGGAAAAGCCATGTTAAAATATGGACAGCCATGAAATCCACTCTAATTCATCTCATGTAATGATGCAGACCTGTCTTATTTATACAGTGTATTTTAAGTTCAAATTTTAATTTGCTATCACTGTACTTTTGATGATATGGAGCCACGACACGGGTCACATGAATTATTGGGGGGAGGGGAGAAAATACATAGAATATTCAAATGAAAAGTCGATTTGTGTCTTTTATGTGGCTATTTTAGAACCCTCATCATTGGATATGATGAAGTTTGGAATTCCTGTGCAGACACATGGCCCTGAGGGGTCATAGAAGGACTGACATACAAAATGTTCCCCAATACCTGGGGAACAGACTCCAGGTTCACCTAGTGATCAGTCTGATGGATTTGCTTCCTCCTTGGACACTAAGTTGAATTGGCTGGTGCAGCAGCATATGTGAAGGGTAAATCTTTTGAAGTTTAGAGTATCTAAGCAAGAGGAGAAAGAGATCCTATCGAAGAGGGAAGAAGTGAAAGACCACAAAGATGCTATAGTTTCATGTCTCCCTAAAGCATGGACAAAGAAAATTTCTTTGTTATTTTGAGCATGTAAATTGCTTTACAGTTTGAGCATTTTTGAGTGATGATGGGACACTGTGGTGCTCCTTACTGTATGAAATAGGACATGAGGTGCTAATTGATGAAGAGTTTTAAATGTGAAGAACCCTCTTTGTAGGATTTGTTCTTGTTTCATACTTCTTCTTGCTTATTTAATTTACTATTATTACAAGTTTTGTATTTATAAATCATTTTAGCCAATAAAGAACATATTTGCAGGTTGCAATATAATTTCTTTTTACAAGTTTTACCTGTACTTCTGTATCTGTGACAGAGAATGCTTCTATATGTGCTTCAGTTTGAGCACAATCTTGGATTTACTGCAGTTCCTTGTTATCTGAGGTGCTCAGCTTGTTCCTAAAGAGCCACCAAACGAAATCTTGCTAATTAATCTAACCAAACAAATAAAAACAAACCTTCTAAATTCCAGGAATAGACCAAATATATATGATGTAATCTATCTATGTAGTGTATTTGTTTACCCAATAAACTGAATTTTTACTTTCTCACCTCCTTCGTGATCCCGCAAATATGCCAGAGCTTAAGATAAATAAGTTTGTCATTTTTATTCAACATTATGGAATCCCACATTGCCTCACAGATTGCAAGATGCTGTGAATAGATAAAATTTTTATTCTCCTCAACCATTAAGATCAGTAGTATGATATGTACTGCCCATAGTTCATGGCAAAATCTAGGGAAATATCCAAAATTCTTACATAAAGCAACATAAAGCAAATTAATTAAATCCACTTTTAATTGAAGTATCATATTGAAGAACAAGGATCAGATCCTTTACTCATTAAATACTGTATAAGAACAGTGTTAAATACCTGCTACAAATAATTACATAGCATCATTACTATACTAAACCAAATGAGCTAGGCACCAGTGATTTTTGTACAATCTCTCAAAGTGCTTCCTTTATACGTATATGTGTACATATATATGTATATAATAAATTAAAAATTAAATTGATTAATTTTGTTACCTAACATAGTAATTTAATTAGCAGCAACTGATAAATAATCTTCACCTCCATGAGTATTGGTTTTTATTTAAGACACAGTAGCCATGTAATAGTGATAATCATCTAGATTTTTTGTGGAAATAATATTAGCCAAAACCACGGTAGAAATCAATAAATGAATGCAGAAATTATTACAACTCCATGTGTATAAATAATATGTAGATTCATACATACAATACAAATAACATGTATTATATAAAAAAACTGATGATGTCATAGCTTAATATTCACAACAGCATATATAGGATGTTTTTTTCCTGTATCATTTTGAATGTTGACTGAAAGATGGTATTTTTAGAGAAAATCATGCAAATGGTTTGTTGTTTTGTAGTTTACAAGAAGGTTGTTTTTTCAACAATCAGGGCGCCTGTTGTTAAGCTGGTCTTTATTAGTAACACCACTGTACTAGAGCTTTATCTCTGAACAGAATAATATTTCCCTTTCCTTCTGTTCTCTCATTCACACACATAAAAAAATAGATGGTAGTACAATGTGCAGAAAGAGTTCAACTAATATAGCATTTAAAGTTTAAACATCAGGCATTTGTGAGTAAAAATTTGAGAGAAAGTTGTGTTGTGGTCATTAACAAAAACCAGCAATGTGTCATCAAAAGTACAAGTCATTGCAAATTACACTGGCAATTCTAAAAATAAGTGTTTTCCTTTTCCTTTAACATTTTACATGATAAATCTAAATGAATAAATAGATTTTGTGAAAATGAAGTACAAATGACTGCCCCTAAACTGTGGTTATAAAGATGGGGATATCTTTAAATGCTATGGGTGAGGATCAGGGTCTGCCCCTCTTCTGCTATGGGCAATCTGAATCCTTTATTCTTCAGTGACTGAACATGGAAAATTATTGCTGTTAATCTGCAGAATGAAAAATAAGTGTCTCTTTATCTCTAATCCCCAGTCAATCACTGAAATAAATGAGAGAAATATTTCCTTTATGGTTAGTCCAGGAATTGCTTCTGAAACACACAGACAGATGCTGATTGTTAAAAGCTTTGTGGCTGTGTGCTGTTGCAGATGATGGCGAGCACACACTTTCTTAAAATTTACAAATATTTTTGGTAGAATAAAAACCGTTTACTTTGAGACATCACTCCAGATCTTTTATTTCCATATTTCTTCTATATTACCCACATAGCATTCTTTATAAAATATTCTCTTTTTGCCTTGTGTTCTTTTCCACACCAATTTTAACATGAATGAACATGTAAGAATGCAAGCGTCTTCATCGTAGCAGCAAATGGGGAATCAGGGGAACTTAAAATGCTTGATTAAATTGGGGATAATTCATACTTCTCCATCTGCAGCAGTGAAAAAGCAGCAAAAAATCCTTCAAACTTAGTGAAGAGAAACTATGAGTAACATAGCTTTTTATGTCCAACAATCTAGACTTTTTGTATTAAAGCTTACTTTAGACTTCCTGATGTTTTTTTTTATTACAGGTTAACATGGCTACGACTCAGTACCTGTGAAAACAGAGTTGAGTTTTCTGACAACATAAATAACAAGTAGCATAATTTCCATAGCTAATGTGCAAATGTTTGCTTTTTCAGTTTCTGTCCACTCATACTCCCAATTCCTTCTCTACTTGCCTGCTCTCAACCTTCATGACCTAGCCTGCCTTGATACTGGTGATTGCTTTGACCCAGGTGTTGGACTTTGCACTTAGTCTCACTGAAATTCAGGAGCTTTTTGTGGGCCCACTTCTCATAGTTTCTTCAGATCCCTCATATGGCATCCCTCCAATGTGTTAACCATCCAGCTCAGCTTGGTGTCATATTCCTGAAAGCTTTTGTCTGGAAAATACATTAGATATTTCAGTTTAAATTTAAACTCTTTTCTTACACTGTTGCAAGTTACAGTAATTATCTTAACTATAAATATAAAAGATTACTTCAGGAACGTTGTCTATTAGACATCTCTGCTGATTCCTGTAGCACACACTTGCATGCTGGTAAGCCCTACACTATGTAAACTGGTACATCAGCTGTGAAAACTGAAAATGACAGAACAGGTTTTCATAGTGTGAACATAAGCAAGGTAGTCACTGTTGTTAAACACATTTATTTATAATATATTTAAGCCACATAGTGACAGAAGTTTTACTTGTCTTTTTCTAAGTCCTGTCTTCCCTAACTTCAAGTCCATGAAAATGGGCTACTGGTCTCCATGCTGCTGTTCCGTACAGGTATGTTTCCCAACTAAGGGCAGGGTCATTGAGCTTGCTTCCAGGCAAAGCTTATTGCTCTGGACTGCAGTGCTTCACAGACTTCTGAGGATAAGGAAGGGGAAATAGCCTAGTAGTATACTTTCTATACACTTAGACCAGATTATGGTGTAGTGACTGAAGCATCCTTGGTTGCAGGATACTGTTTACTGCTAGCTCTGCGATAGAACTGCGCAAAAACTATTTTTTTTTTTTCCAAAAACATATGAAATGTAACCCTACCATTATCAAACTATCACTAACAGTTCTTTGTGAAAGGTTCTGATAACTTTCATCCGGGGTGGAGATTCTTTGTCTTGCAGCTGCTCAATTAGGAACAGAAACATATTTGAAAACCCTCCATGAGTGCACTGTGTCCTGCACAGCAGAGATGGACTTGCATCTATGCTTCCCACCCTGACAGCTGGTGCCGTGTTTATCAGAGTGTAGATCTAGCTAAGCTCTTTTCCTGTGCTATTTATCTTTGCTATTTCTTGATGATAAAGATGTATCAAGTGATCTTCTTGGAAAGAACACCAAAGAAGTGAAAGCATATTTGAAATTCATTTGTAAACGTTAATGTAATGAGACAAAGAAGGCTGATTCACAATGAATTACACATGCAAAACTTATGTGAAGAACAGTGTATTTCTTGATTTCCTCCCAAGCACAGACGACTGAGCCTGTATCCAAATGATATCTTTATGTTTTCTCACTGAAAATATTGTATTCCAAAATATAATTGAAAGGGCAATGGCAATGGGAGTGAATCTGTTTTGAAGGGGCACTGTCCTCTTTTCTGTTGTTTACAAAGGACAGTTGCTGGGTAACCCAGCTTCCACAGAAAGTATAGCATAGGCAGTGTCTTAGTCAGGATCTTCCAAGACAATGTTAAGTGTCTTGTTACGAGAATAGGACAAAGGGAATGGATGATTGGTATAGAAATGAAAATGTTATTTGTTGTAGATTTGGACTGGGCAAGGGCAAAATGCTAACATGGCAGCCCTCATCAAAGTTTTAACTCTCCTCTTATCTTCACAAGCCCTCTGTGTACTACATATCCAAATCATCCATGGAGGTTGTGCAGTTCCAGAAATCATGCCAGGAAAAGTCTCCAGTTCTTTCAGGAATGCTGTTGCTTACAATCACAAATAGCAAACTATATTGTAAGTAGCACTGCCTGACCCTATTTTGATGATTTCAGCAGCAGTCCTCTTTCTAGACAGCTTTCTTAGCAACACTCCATGTGGCAATGAGTAATTTCTTGATGCAGCTGTGTATGAGGTGAATCCTGGCATGGGATGTCAGTGCTCTGCTGCTGGAAACATTGGTCACAGCTTCAGTGCAGAATATATGGCTTATATTATATCTCAGACATAAGGAAAGGTAAGAGCGATGCAGCTGAAGGGAAACAGGCCAGCATCCAGAAATGGCTCATTGCAAGGTGCACAGATGTGCAGTGTAATTGGTACACTTAAATTGACTGCAACAATGTTCATGAATAAATAATGTAAGATGGTCACTTGTCTTAGTGACCTTGAGTCTGAATTTAAAAGCACATTTTCAAATCGAGTGCAGATGTAGCTCTGTGCCACACAGTACAGAACCATACAGCATTTACTACTCTAAGCACATTTTATAACAGACTCTTCAAATCAGAGAGGAATTTTTTTTCATTTCATTGGTATCAGAATGACAGTTATAAGAACCTAATTATATTTCTACACATTGTGTATGTTTCAGTCACTGACCTAACTTACAATTTATCCTCCTAGTGATAGTTTTTGAGTTTCTAGAGGATGTCTGAAAAGTCTAAATTTATTGTGGATTGACTGATGTTTATTTTCTTTCACATCAGGTTAAGCCTATTAGTTAATTTGTATCAGTCTTTCATGAAATCGGTAATTACTTGCAGGCCTGAGATTTCGAAGAAGAGAGAAAGAAATGTTCCTCGGACTTCTGACATGGTACCTGTCTTCAGGATGCTAAGAAAGAAGTTAATGAAATACAATAGAAGTACACTAAAGTTACTAATGCTTATGCAGGCATTAGTACTGGTTAGGAGAAGAAAGTCAAGTTCTGAGAGGCTCCTGCTTAGAAAAATGTACACTGAACAGCAGAGGTGCTTAAGATGGAATGGCTTGGGGGAACTATTCTTGCACCTTGGAAGCACCGAGATAATCCTTCTTAGTATTAACTAAAACCACCTCAACTTTAACAATTATGGTAGACCCTTTTTAAATTTAGCTGAATTCTATTAGCATGGCATGGAAAATCATATATAATAAAATCCTACAGTGTGGAAAGCATTGTTTTAAGTACAATGCATTCCTAACTTAATCTATGGAAATACGAAACAAACAAACATAAAAATAAGAAAATATTTATTGGACTTCTGGCAGAGAACAAAGAAATGCCAATGAATGTTCAACAGCTGATAACACTGAGTATTTCTGTAAATTGGATAAAAAAAAACCTGGATTGATTATGTTTGCTTTGCAGTGACTTCCAGTAATGACGTCAGTGTACTAAACATGGTTTTAATAAAAAGTAAAAGCACATCAAATAATTTTAAACTATACCTTACACATATGTACAGCTATGATCGTGTACAAGTAGGTCTGTCATAAATCATACAGTGTTCAGAAACTAGAAAAAATAAACACTGACAGAGCAGGGAAAATTGGTTGTAGATATAATATCATGTGTTATTGTGGGGTTTTCTTAGTTTTTTTGGTTTGGCTTGGTTTGATTTGGTTTGGTTTGGTTTCTTATCACTGCCTATTGATGGATGGAAAAGCTGATTTTATTCTTACATTTTTTGTTCTACTTGTGTAATTATTTACTTCAGGGAAAATATTTGAAAGTATTACATCAAATAGAAACTTAGCACTTGTCTCTAAAATTTTTTTCTACCTGAAAAAGCTTTCTGTAGGTATTCCATTGTTGACAGTATGCATTTCACCACCCAATCATTTTCAACCTGTGTTCTAGTATTTCTTGGAAATTAAACCACTTCTCTTGCACAACATATTGATCCATGTCTCTAGCTTGCAGCATACAGCAACGGCTTCCATATTCACATTTCTCAACTATCTCACAGTACTGTACGTTATTCTCAAAAACTGCCTCTAAAAAATATTGTTACTCTTTACTATTTGTATGTTGAAACTGGGAGAGTTTTTCTTTCACCTTTCCTGACTAATCAGAATGGCAAAGCAGATTTTATTCACAGTAGAAATCTGTTAAAATGTCAGATGCATAACTTTTACTACAAGTTTGAAAAAAACTTACTTTATATGACAGTCTTTGTTGCAAATCTGTTTCTCCATGTGCTCCGTGGCTGGCCCTGCTGAAAATGTTCCAGTTTGCAAGATAATGATTCCTAAGTATGCTTTAAAACCTACATTAAAACTGGCTAACTGATAAACTTTAAAATTAGTAGCAACAATTGCTTTGTTATTACTCTCGGAGGTTTTCTTCTATTAACCCCAAGTTATTTTTAGATCAATTCTGTTTGTACAGAGCTTGAGAAGATGAGCAGAATATTTATAGTAAGAAATGTACTACCCACCATAACAGTCTCGTTTTCTTAAGTGTCAAATTTATATTAAAATAATTATAGCTTTGCAGTTATGTGCTCTTGTATTCAATAAAAAAAATTGCAGAGGAAGTAATGTAGAAATGAGAATCGTGTATTTACAACAAATGTTTTAGCATTAAGATACAAGCCTTGCTACTTCCTTTTATTGCTACAGTTCAGTACACTTTACCAATATATTCACTCTGTGTTCTTATCGTTATGTCGCTTACAATTGTGTTTAAAAAAAATGATCATATGCTTATCATTTGCAAAAAATATATATCTTTATCACTTTTAATTGTGTAACTTTTCCTCAGCCTACCTGGGAATTCCTCTCTGTTTTGTCTGCCAATAGAAGGAGCTCCTGCATTAGGCAGCAAGCTAAATCTCCCAGGAGAAGCTCTCCTTTCATCCAGACAGATGGTTTCTGGCTTTCATACAGTGCGATGTGTACAAAAATTTTTATTATGCTTTTGGTATAAACTAGCCAGTCCTATTGGAAACAAACCCTTAGAGATGATTGCTGGCTAGGAACACAGCACTGTTGACAGAAAGGCCTGTTTGAGAAAAAATAAAATAAAAATCAGTTATGTTTAGCTGCTTGCATCTTGACAAGCAGCAGTGCCAGAAAAACTGTGCCGCAGAGTGGTCAGCGCTCCCCCTGCTCTGTATTGTAAAAGACATCTCCCAGCTACAAGCATTAGCTACCGAGTAGTGTTGGAGAAAGACTGAAAAAGAGAATAACAAAATGTAGAACAGTTTCTGAGAATTTTTAAGGTGCCAGCATAACTGGGCTCTTCATGGCAAGAGGTGATATTGCCGGAAGAAAGTGAAACAGGCACAGACTTAGAAATGTATATTAAATTTGCTACAGAAGATTTTCATACTTAAGGTGAGTAACAGATGATGACAAAATGTTCCAAAGCACATGGAGAATTTGCACTATTTTGTTCAGAGTTTTCTTTAAGCTGATTTTAAAAGAGGTATCAGCAAACTATACCATATTTAGCTTGTTTAAAATAAAGAATCTTCATTTTTATAGGTAGACCCTATTTTTTGTTCTCATTCTCATACTTTCCTTTTTAAGAGGTACAAATAAGTTACACCTTTCTGCTTTTGCTTTCTATTTGTTGAACTTTCAGTAAATATTTTCTTTCTTTTCATCCACTCTCTCTGTGATATGCAAATCCTCACTACCAGTAGCCAACGTGGCCTACATTATACTGCTAATAATAGAAGAATCTGGGATACCCTAAGCACCGTGACCCACACTTTAACATCAAATCAAATCCCCTGCTGCATAGAAGTCACTGCATTATCCCCAGGTTAGAACACAGGACAAATGTTTTAATGTCATTTTCCATTCTGGTCTGGAAGAATATTTTGCTTCTAGGCTGATACATGTGACTAAGGCTGAAAGGAATTAGCAAAGTTTGTGCAGGGGTCATGATCTTGGGCACGGTTTACTCTCTGCACAACTAAAATACAAGCTTTCTTAAAACTCTTTTGACTTTCTTTTTTTTTTTTTTTTGGCACTTAGACTATAAGGCATATAGGGTGCCTTTCTGTCCCTGTAGATGCAGTTTATGTCTTGGACTTCTGATTTTCCACAGAAGTAACAAAAGCTTCAAGTAAGACAACTGTCATGGAGCAATTGCAAACACACACAACCATATGTACAACATATAATATAAAACTAACACAATGTCACATACATACACCTCCTCAGTGTGCTACTTTGATATTAATGATATTAATACATTGATATTACTATTACTTTGTTATTAATGTTCATGTTATTGAAGGAAAATGCTTTCTCTGCATTTTGTTAATGATAAGGTTACTTCTACCAATAAATTATCACAAAAGGAGATGAAGGGAAATGTGCTTCTTCAACAGATGATATCTATACCTCTAAAAGCTTCAGATTTTCTTTCATCACCTATTTGACCAAACTTTTTTATTCCTACTGACCAACACAATCACTCTAAAGATATCTTAATGAAACCTGAATTTTACTGAAACATAGTTTATGCTGTTCCTAAAAATTTCCTTCCTTTCTTCTCTCTTTCAAATATAATAACACTTAATTAGTTTGTATGGAAGTGTTACATGAATTGAATGCATTAGCTACCCAGTGAATATGGGTAATTAAAACCACTAATGAGTTGATGGCAGAAGATGGGCAGAAGAGCTGAGACAGCAGTGTTTATTCTCGTGCTTTCCTGGTTCTTATATGTCTGTGCAGAAGTCACTGTCACTTCCTTTTTTAATTTTTCATTCATTGCTTTCTTACCCGAAGAATTTTTTCTCCCTTTTTTCAATACAGTGGTGTAGCAAAGAAAATAAAAGTCATAAAGCATGCTTTTCTGACAAAGTGTAATAAAACAGAGGGCATTGTAATAGAAAAATTCCTCCTTCAGGAAAGAATTGCTTGAAATGGCATTTTGCCCACTTACAAGTGAATGATCTATCCTACTGAAACACCTGGAGTAATAGCTGAATTGTCAAACAAAAAAACCATTCTTTCTTCCAGACATTATTACACCATACAGATTGGAGTTCTTGTACTTAGGCTGCATAACAGCGACCTTAGCATTCACTTACAGCTTCTATGGACAAATGAAAAACATTGAAAAGACAAAATGTAGAACATCACTTGAGAGACTTGAGAGGCTCTGTGGAGGTTTGAGGTACTTCCTGTTTCTATCAGTTTTATGAAGGCAATAGAGTTGTGAAAATTCCAATCACAGGACATAACCCTAGAAAATTCAATGTCGGATTCTCAGGTGAATTTATTTCTTTTATCCTCCATGCCATTCATCCAGCATAAAAAAGAACCTGATAAATTGGCAGCGTATGCTTGATAGAGTATTCCCTTGGCATGTGCAAAAACCTTCATGAATGGTTGATTCAGTCTGGATTTTTTTTTCTTCTTGCTAACTTCATGAGTGGGACATAAAGAGGCAATGCGATAGAATCCATAGTATCTCACACTTGAATTATTTTGTTGATGTTTTTTTTTTTCTTTTTTTCTTTTTAATTCAGTACCTTTGGTCCATTCATTGCAAGATGGGGTTTCACTCCTATTCTCTTTATTAATAAAAGAAGAGTTGGGGTACACAGGCAATAATCTCAAGCTCAGCTCCAGCTAGCTTGGTGTACAGGACCTTGAAGCACTCAAGTGGCTTTGTGGATCTGTGCTGAAGTTTTATAGGAATCTAAGTTTTAATATCTCTAGCTAATGTGTATCCACAAATACCTTTCAGCATCTTTTATGTTCATAAAATTTTTCAGCAAAGTTCCAGAAAAAATCCATTTCAGCTAGTTATATCTCTCAAATTCTGTCAAATTCAGAAGAATAAAAACTTTAGCAGAGGATAAAAAATAAAAACATATGATGCCAAGTCAGATTAGGTCACTTAGTTATAGTGACCCCAAGCTGATTTATTTCTGTCATGCCTTTAAACTTGGAAACTTTCACAATGTTGTGTTGAAATTATTCAACTTAGGTCAAGAGATCAGAGTTCAAATTAATGTCTGGCTAATAAGCCCGCTGGCCTCGTGGATGATCTGGGAAGTGACAAAAATCTGATTTCATTTTTCGTATAAAGGTGTTCAGGTTTAGTGCTACTCTTACATTACAATTTAGCAGCAGCATTAAGAGCCTATTAATCACATGATTACAATGACAAGCTTACACAGGAACAGGCAGAGATTAATTTCAAGCTTGGATTTTTCCCTCAGCCTGTAGCTTTCAATCTTTAGGTTTTTCCTTCAACACTCTGGCTTAACTTTTCTGCATAGAGAAAAGCCTTCATGGTCACAGCTGGTGAAAGGTAAATGTTTCTTCCTCTAGTGATCTTCTTCTTTTACTTCTTCTCTTTGTCCATGTGTTTTAGAAGAGATATGCTGCTGAACTAGTGAACTAGGCATCCCTGTATAGTTCATAATTTTGTCACAAGCCTTCTGCTATGCAGATACCTTCAGTCATACCTAGTCTTGGTTGAGAGAAAATGCAAATAATGTAATACTTTCTCAACATCCAAAATGTATGAAATGGTCACAACACAAATGCTTTTAAATGATACAAAATAATACAAAAATTAATGTTCTTCTCCCCACTCCACACACTCCCTACTCTATTTTCCTATTTATATGAACGCAAAATCAGAAAGGTCTCTTCTAGTTGAGTCCCTTCTCTCCCCATAGTGAGCTGCAGTCTTTATACGTACCACTCAGAGAAAGATCCTACATAAGAGAATCTGTCAGAGCTCTCATTTACAGTGGTAGGTTCTCCTGCAACATCGCCAGCAAATAATGCTTCTGGGAGTAAAATCCTACATAGTTGTTCAGGTCTCTGATCCTGCAGTCTCATGACAGGTTCCTATTGGTGAAACCAGAATCCAGATACTACCTTACGTCCAAGGTACTTCTTTATTCACTGATCATTCTTCACTATCTCAGCGTGTAGTTTTGCTTATGGCATAGGCAAATGTGTCTAATTAAAGTTTAATCTCTACACTATACTGGTCAGGAAAAATAAGTTTTTGCACCAGTGAGAAATAACATGTTCCTCTTTCTTTCTGGTGACTCTCTAGCATGCGTCTATGTCAAATGTGTCTTTTGGTGAATTTTGTCATGTATGGTACTTGCCAACATGTACTGCATAAATGTGTAAATATAACTAATATAAATAACTTGTAAAATTGATTGATATCAAATGTGACTCTAATTAATCACTTGAGGTGAAAACATACTCAGAGCTATTAATCCTCATGCTCTTTTTCAAATATTTTGAGATGAAAGGGTTTGCATGCAGCAGAAACAAACAAAGAAACAAGCATGGCTGTTGTCGGGAGAGTTAAATTAATAGTTTGTTTAGCATTTATGTGATAGGTTGACCTTGGCTGGCAGCCAGGTAACCACTGCACTGCTCATTCTCTACTCCTCCTCAGCAGTGTTTTCCTCCCTGAACTCTGCTCTCCCAGAGCACAGCCAGGATCACTCACAGCTCAGTTCTGGCAGTGGCAGATCCCTGTTGGAGCAGCTAGAGCTGCTACATAATGCACTGCTGGGCTCTGCTCACTCAGAACATCCCTGCTGCCCCCTGCTACCAACACCTGATCAGATAAACCCAATACAACAGAACTTAAAAAAGTCTTGTATGTATTTTTCTATGGATTATGAAGTTTTCTTCAGATAGAAATCCCTGTTTCTTTTCAGGTGAGATCTCCAGTCTTCTAGATATGGACTTAGGAGAATTCATTTGTGAGTTTATTTGTAATTTCTGACAGTGATGGTTCATTTATTATTTGCTTCTGTGATAATATCAAAGTAGAATTTCTTATCAGGTATGCATTGAAAGTTCATATTCTCAAAGCATGCATTTTCTTGCATTTCTCAATAATGAATGTTTTATACAGTTATACTGAGAGCCTGCTTCTCTTTGCTTATCATCACAGTTATCAACAGCATAAATGTTTCACCTGAAAATTCCTACATCCTATTTTTCATATTTTTTCCTTCTCATAGTTGCAGTTGTACATCTAAAAACTATACTGTACTATGTCATGAGGTAATGTACTTTTATTCCTTTTTCTTAAAAAAGAAATCATTTTATTTTTTAATATCCCATTCTGTGCATTTTCAGTCCTCTACACTGTATGAACTATTGTCTTGTACAGCTCAGATCCTTGGTCTCTATTAAGTGATATGATGTAAATGTGTAAACTTAAAAGATTTAAATAAGCAGAATGAGTTTATCTCTTCTGATATCAAAATGATTTGTGTCTTGTGAAGAATAACTGCTTCTTTCCTTTATGTAGAAATTAACACATCAAGTCAAATATTTAGCATGCAATTGCAATTAAAATGTTTGCTCCAGAGGATCTGAATTACTCAATGGAAGGATACCAGGTAGTTCATCTCTAGGCCACTAGGTTGAAGGTAATCCAAGCCTGACAGTTTACTAGAGAAATAAGTTTGTTCAGGCAACTTTCCAATAAATAAAGTTCTGCTTCAAAATTACTTTTAGCAGAGTTGACACTAGCTACTGACCACGTTGTTAGTAACTAGAGAATACACAGATATCTCCTGGTAGATTGAAAACATGGTTGAGAAGAGTTAACATCTGTAAAGTATTGCTGATTTACAGTACTTTTCTTTACTTCTTATCTTACAGTATAAATTTTTATAATTATTATTATTATTCTTTTTTGTGTGTCCCATACCTTTTCCCAGTTTCACCATGTTGTCTGCATTCTTTTTTACTCTTAATGACTCTATCCAACTGTCACTACATTTTTTTGGACTTCTGTGTTCATTTGCCAGTAAACACCAAAACACTCCACTGCACTCTAATTGTAACATTTCATATGCTCCTTTTGCAATTTTAAACAGGTTTCTTCAAAAAAGTAATATGTTACTCATTTCCTTCCTTCCAAATAGTCTAGTATGTTATTTTGACAGCCACTTGAATTTTTTCACCTTCTCCAATTAAAGAAAAAAATTATATGAATGGACAAGACATATCAAAGCATATTCTCCCACTTTTCTAAATTTCAAAATAGTGGAAAGCTCTGCCTAGAAATCGTTTAAAATCTCAGAGTGAAATTTTCTGACATTTTTCTGTCAGTTCTTAAAAGCTGAAGCTCTAAAGTGCGCAGGAAAGAGAAAAAAGCCTTTTGTGACCTTCAAAAATCTTTATAAGCAGAAGCAATTATTTTTTTTTCATGTCCCAGCATTCGGTGGCTTTGAAGAGTTGTTTTTCCTATTCCTCACATCAGTAAATTTTCTTGGTGTTTTCCAGCAACTGGCCAAGTTAAATAAAATGAAAATATTCCTGCCACAGTGGATATTTAACATGGACAAGCAGTAATGAAAACTACCATCTTTCAGCATCTTTTCATACACTCCAGAATGGTGGTAGGTGACTAAGTGTTGCCCAAACATGTTTCTTGTTTTCACAATTGCAGCTCTTTCAGTACAGAAATGGAAGTTCTCAAATAATAATAAGTTTTCAAATTATGGTAATGATAATAAATGATGGTTTATTTTGTGAAAAAATATATATATATATATATATTAAATGTAGAGGAATAATAATTTGTATCTACCAGTAGTATAAGAAGAATAAATAGGCTATTTACATAGTAATAAGATTTTCTATAACCCAATGGCAGCACAAGAGACAA
Source organism: Centrocercus urophasianus (assembly GCF_019232065.1). Classification (NCBI taxonomy): domain Eukaryota; kingdom Metazoa; phylum Chordata; class Aves; order Galliformes; family Phasianidae; genus Centrocercus; species Centrocercus urophasianus. The sequence continues at coordinate 3,600,840 of NW_024884767.1, read as the reverse complement.
TGGGCATAAACTGAAGCACAGGAGGTTACTTCTGACCATCAGGCAGCACTTTTATGCTGTGCAGATGATGGAGCGTTTGTGCAGAGACTGTGGAGTCTCCTCCTTGGAGATCTTAAAAAGCTGTCTGGTTGTGGTCCTGTGCATGCTTCTCTGAACCTTCTGCTTGAGCAGAGCTGTTTGACAAGTTCTCTGCAAGTCCCTTCCCACTTCAACCATTCAGTTATTCTGTCATTCTGTGACATGTTTGTTTTTCCTTTTTGTTTTCTCCAGCATCTTGTGACACATTTTGTGTTCAAAACTTGTATCAACCTAATGAATCAAAGCTTGTATTTTATCACTAAATATAAACTATATCCTCAAAGGACATGATGAACTCATTAGCACAGACCACTGTGGGGGATGAGGAAAGAGCATCTGGATAGCATATTTCCATCTTATTTTATATTTGGTTAAGACTACTATCCAATCCCACATTCATAATGACTGAATTTGTTTGACAGCCAATACATAATTTTATGGTCTAAAATGCTATCTCCATGTGGCCTCGTGGAGGTACTTACTCACTTAGGTTATTCTGTTGTAGATTTCAGGCATGCCCTTTTTATGAACCACTACTTGGATTAGGTGCACATTGTTTAAAACCGTTGCTAAATCTTACAAAGCCCTCAGAAGCACATTAGTGTCCTTGTTCTCAGGGGACATGGCACTGCCTTTGCAGAGTAACAACACAGAGGATATTCATACAAACACTGTTGAGACAGAGGCAGTGAGGGATTAAGAAACCTGTATCTCTATGTACTGGCTGTATAAATTTTTTTAGGTAAGTTGGACACCATATATGACCAGGGAATTTCATCAGATGACCGGTAATGGAAACACATCAAAGCCAAGAATAGGAACCTCATCACTATGTTAAGAAACAATAATACAAAATCTTAAGAAGGTAGATTTAGCCAATTTGTTAAGACAGAAGTTTTTCCCTTCCAAAACTAACTTGGTCTTGGAATATCAGAACAAGAAGAGGTAGCAAAAAACCGGTGCTGTTGAATGGTTTCTGAAGTTTCTTGTTTTCTTTCATTTTGTACTTTTTGTTCTCAGGCAGTGGCAGCATTATTACAGTATCATCACCCAACATATCTTGATATAAAAAAATGATTTTTTTTTCATAAGCTTTATCAGTCTCTACAAATTCTGACTTAACATTATCAGAAAAGTACTGAATTCTTACTTGATGAAAAAAGGACATTTTAAAGTTTCTCACAATCTTGTGTTACACTGTATATAAGTTAGCACACTTAAGAATCTGATTTCTAACACTGCAAATGGAAATGCTGCTTTTTTTTTTTTTTTTTTTTTTTTTTTTAACCCCAAAACATACCAGATATTACCATAAATAATTTTCTCAGTATGCATGGAGGAAAATATATTGACTGGTTAGTTTTCTTTGGTGTCTCTTATCTACTGTCACAAAAGAGATTTCTAGTTATAACAGAAATGCCCTTTTATATCACTGAAATCCTATTAAATTGATAGTAACATTTTTTGACACTACTTGTTTTTTTCACAAAGCAGATCTTCTTGCCCTTGTTGAATTATTCTTAATAATGGTGAGTGACTTAACAGAACTAGTAATTTGGCTTGTTTCTATTTATCTTTGCCAAAATAAGGAGTAAGAACAGCCATAATTACTAAGCAAATTACTTGCTGTGCTAGTACAGTTCTCTGATTTATTGCTCCTTGAACCTTTCTGTGAGCCATAAGGGCATAAGGCAGTTTTTTAACAATGTCCCCACAGTATTCATCATCCCAAGAGTTGCAGACCCATTCTGACTACTGTGGTGCAAGTTTAAAGTTGTTGTTCTCCCACCTTGCAGTGGATTAGCCTCGAGAAATTTGTTTAAAAGACTGACATTTTTCTTGAATATACACAAACAAACAAAAATAAAAACAAGCAGCTGTGTTTTCTGCTATATGAAGCCTTAGCCCTTGGATTTAGGAAGGGTATGATTTTGGAAAGTAAAGTCTTGAAGTAAATGTAGAAGATCAGGTGTAAACAATAAGATTCAGAATTTAGAGCTCCTCTGGAAGCCTCATTAGATATTGAACAAACATTCAGGGTCAGAGTACCCCAAGCAATACTCTTTACACTTGATGAGTAAGTCATTGGGCTACGTATACAGCTGTGAAATCTGACTTATCCATTGCCGGCAACAACTCACTTTGCCAGGTACAACATATACGAGGTTTGGTATTTAGCTAAATCAGTGACTCTCTGGGAAAGAGAACAATCTCCTATAAGTAAGACTGAGAAGGTGGATCCTTTGAAATTACCTACTAATACAGATGTGTTTATTCAGCAGGCTGGGATAGGAAAAGCAATTCTTATCTTTGACTCTTGTGAAATGTCTGGCTGTCTTGCTCCAGTTTATAGGAGGTTCTTTTAATATCTGTTTACCCGGTGCGAGATTAAGAAACAACGCTTCAAATGTTGGTCCAACCAGTTAGTTATAAATCCTCATCAGGGAGATGGGGAAGGGAAGGAAGGCAATAGAAAAGATAGGAAAGAAGCAAGAATCACGTAATACAAGAATAGTCACCAGCAGGGGTCGCGCTGCACGACGTTTCAAAGGTCCGAGGCAGAAGTAGCAGACGGGGAGAGCAGCAGCGTGGCGGCCTTGGGCAGCAAGCAGGTAGCAGGAAGAAGTGGCAGAGCCAATCCGGGAGGAAGCAGCAGGACTCAGGTAGCAGGGCCAGGACAGTTTGTCAGCATGCAGGAATTCCGTAGTGAGTAACCTGATGGCAGACTACTATCCTCATGGTTGTCGATTCCTCTTTTATCCTCCTTTTTTTTGCCTAAGTGACATCCCTGGGTGCTTGGGCAAGAGTCATGTGAGTACCCTCTGAGATGACCATTTTCCTTGAGATAAGTCCACACAAAAGAGCACTTCACAGTCATTAAGCTGTGGTTTACCTCTCTCTCCTTGCCCCTGGCCTTGTCCATCTGTGTTCCTCAGACAAAGGATTTCACAACCCTTGCCCAGGACTTGCTTGGACTTGTTCATCTGTGTCCCCAGCAAGCTTTGAGACAATGATGTAAAAGAATGATCTCTTACACTGGTACCTGATGATATGAACATCTCCTGCTCTCTTTTATCTGTGCCTGCTTGAATCCTCCTCAGATATTCATTCTCCTAATAACCAGTCAGTAGTTTTGTAGACTATAAAATGTCTTTTTGTTTTATGGAACAGGACAGTGATGATGGATAGAACTGTATTTTCTATTATTCCAGTGCAATTCAGGAAACTATCTACTCCCTGTTGGTTGACCAAAGTTACATTACTGCATAGCTCAGTGAGCCTCAGGATGGTCCCTGTTTGAATGATGACTCTGTCAATCGCACTGGGAATGTTACTCAGGGATCACTGCAGCAAAGATTTATCTGACTTAATTTCCTACAAGCAGCTTAGTTTTGCAACAGTGCAAACATCTACTGCCTCTCTCAGCAGGGTTTTGCACTGAACTTAGTTTTCTGATCATCTTTTCTATTACTCATAGAAGATCTTAGGTTGGGTGAAGTGAGAATGATTCTGACGTGCACCCGTGCGGTGCCCATTCACATCAAGGGATGCACCCACAGTTTCTAGTCATACTAGTCAGCAAAAAATTGAGCAAAAGAGTAGGAAAAAACACTACTAAAAGCACTAAGAGAACTACTAAAAAAAACTAAAAGAAACAATAAACACTATAGTTTAGAGAAAGACAATTATGAGCAACTGCTAGAAAAAAATTCTGTTCAATCATTTGGCTCATTGATATATTCCAAGTTACTACAGTAGTTTTGCTGATGATGCTTTATTTTTTCATACGAACATTTCATATGTTAAAGTTGGATCAATGGCAATTTCTCCACAGTGTGCAACTCATCTTACAGTCTGTGACACAGAGATGATCTGAGTAAAGAAAAAGGGAAGATAATATGAAATTATAAGAAAAGCATGGAAGACTAAAGGTGTATTTAACAGCTTCCATTTCAAAAACACTGAACGTGAAATTCTTTTTGCGAGCTCTGATCTGGAAAATGTTAGCTAGGGGCTTGAAGTACAAAGTGGGAGCAAGATGGCAGAGGTCACAGTGAGCAGCATTTCATTACAGAATCAGCTTGCGGAAGATGAGAGCTGCTGTGAAGAAGGATTGAGTATCAAGGATAAGATACATAAAATAGGACAGTAGAAGCACAGGAATCCTTTCAGATAACTTTGTCTGATTCTCAAAATTTTGTTTTTTTTGCATCTGGAAGATTTCCAGCTGTATTCAGGAATGCTACTGGTACATGAAATAAATTTCATATCTCCGATATGTAATATAACACTCCAGTATTGACAGATGTAAAATTAAGAAATTACCACAAAAACACCATCCAAAAAAACAAAACAAAACAAAAACACACACACCAAAAAAAAAAAAAAAAAAAAAAAAAACCACAAAAAAATTCCCCCTTAATAAATAAATAAATAAATAAATGTATATAATAAGGTACTTAAAATAATATAAATGCGTAACCTTGCTACAAAGAGGGCATAAGCAACTATCTGAATTGTACACAAGATAATTAATGAATGACCTGTTAAATCCTATCTACAAATCGTGTAGATTTGTATTTCCACATTTTTTCTTCTCCAGGTCTATAGAATCAGTCTTTTTAAAGACATTTGAATAAAATCTCTATGATAAAATCTAAAGGGATAATCACTAGAATCTGGATACAAAAAAGTAGCTAGTGATTACTACTTTCAAGACATTTTAATACATTTGAATAATTTATTACTGTGAGAAGTACTTTTTCTTAATAAGCCATCAGTGAAAGACGATGAAAGTGACAACATCTGCAGCAAGTTTCCATAATGATTATGCACTTGAATTGAAATTATTATTCTTCAAACACACAAAGCACATATACAGCAGCTATGTGTATTGTTCTGTCATCCACAGTGCAAAATAAAAGTACACACAGCTATTAAAATCACTGCATTAATTCTCTTTCATTGGGTGGTTCCTGTACAGCATAAATTATTGGCTTTGTACTTCAAGTAAACATTTGTACCCAAAAATGTCCATTCAGATGGAATGAAACATTTCCAAGGACTTTTTATTCTGACATAGAGTTTTATACTGAACAGAACTGAGCTTTCAAACATTATCAGCACGAACACTTAATGAATAAATAAAATGACAGTGTAAATGATAAAGTGTTATCAAGGCTGCAGTGACAATGCAATGAACAATACAGCAGGTAGTTGACTGTCTGTAGAAGTCCTTCAAAAAATGTAGCGTACATTTTTTTGAGAAGTATACTTTGAAATATAGTTAACCCAAAATAATTTGATTCATTCTTGGTACTGTTTCACAAGCTGTCACACTCAGACGTGCATGCCCTCCCTTCAAAAAGATAAGAAGACTAATACTTGGATTTATAGTATTTGTTTTTAATTTAATCAGTCCAAGTGAATGTACGGAATTCTTGATAAAATTTTCAGCTGAATAAACAGTATTCATACTGGATTTTATTTACTTCTTATAACATTATGTATTCAGAAAGTTCTGTCAGAGTACAAGAGGGTCACCATTTTTTACTTCAGATTATTTTTTTTTAGTTTATATCAAACACACAGTCATGAAAAAAAAATAATTCAATCTTTTTTCATCATCTCCTTCTGTTTACCTACATTTATTTACAGTGATATTTGTAAGATGGCCTAATCAGCAAAATCTCCTACTATAAACTGTTCATGAAAGATAGTCTTCTGAAAGTTTTATCGTGTGTTCCAATGTGAAAGCTGATCCTACTCTTCATGAGACATAACAGAAAAATAAGAGCTAACTTAAGTTACTACCTTAGATTTACATTATAATTAATGAGGAGGCAGTCTATTGCGGAAGAAAAGCAGCAGCAGTGGGAGGTTAAGGCAAGTATTTTATCTTACTGATAATCAAGCATTTTTTAAGAACTCAAAAGAGTTAGTGGAAGGAAAAATAAAAGGCAGTAATTAAGCTATAAAGCAACAAAACTGACAGATTATACAGAACATAACAGAAAGAACATTTTCTTTCTGTGGAGGACAATAATCAAATCCATGTGTCATATTTGAGTTGGTCGCTATTAATTTTTGCTTTAACTCTTGATAGAAATCTTTCTTAGCTCAACTCAATTATAAAGCATCAAGAAGGAGATTCAAAATGGTTTTAATTCATCAATCTATGTAATGACTTTGTAATACTAAATGAGGATATGATGCTTTTGGGACAGAAGAATTTGCAACATCAGCCAGTCAAAGGTTCTAGCTATGCAATTTCAGTGTTGAATTTATCACTTTTGGCACTGATGTCAACCATACGTCAATGCTTGCTTATGCGATGGGGACTAGTTGAAACTGCCCTATTAATTCAAGGCCATAAAGAGAGTATCTCTAGCTCTATGACTAAGTTATTTAAAGTTACAGGTAGTATTGTTGATAGATAACGAGGTTGTTTAGCTGGAGATGTATTATTTATTTCCAAATGTTACTGATGATTTTATAACATACCACTGGCAAAAGCATCACTTTTTAGCACAGAAAATGTAGAATGGGCAAAAAGAGCACAGTCAGAATATTAGAAGAAGGTTATCTGTACAAGAATCTATTGCCATCTCACTCTTCCCAAAATGGAAAAAGTCTAACAATCTTCAAAGATCCTCCACATAATTCTTTATATCACAGCTATGTTCCCTTACTAGCAACAAAAGCTTCACAAAGGGCACTATAAAGTACAATGGTATCTACGTCACGTGTGGAAGAAACTACAGAAGAACATTACAGAATTACATCATTCATGATGGTAGCAACACCAGAAGGTCTCCTGTCAGACATCAGGAAGTCTCTTCTCTAACTTTCTCAAAGCATGACTAGCTCAAGATCAGAACGAGATGATCAGGTCTTTACCCAGAATAGCATGATCAGGGCTTTATTCAGTACCATTTGAAAACCACTGAAGCTGGACACTCCCTGGGACACTATCTCATTGCCAAGCATCCTTAGATGGTGAAAGTTTTTTCTAGTATCCAGTCCAAATTCTTCTTTCTTTCTATTATCCTACCTTTAGACACTAAAGTGAAGGGCTCATTTCTGTCTATTGACTGCCTTCTTGCAGGCACCAGGGGTCTATTTTGTCCCTAAAGATGACTCTTCCCCAGGCTGAGCCAGCCCATGACCTACAGACTCTTGAAGGGCAGGGACTCCTTCCTGATCAGTGCAGTGATGTCCCCTTGCCTCCTCAATCTAGTTTATCCAATACTTTTCCTCAAATGCTTCTAGGGATACTGTTTACTTGTTCCTGTTGACTTTGATGTCACTCTTGTCTTCTTCAAACCTGTCTGGGCCTTCCTGGGTGGCAGCTTGGCAATTAAGAACATCCACTGATCATTCCCTTATGGGTATCCCCTTGCAGATGCTGGGAGAAATTACTCCATCGCATCCTCCAGATCCCTAATGAAGATTCCTCAAATATTCCACTTGTTACCTATTTCTAGTTAGAATAGCTTACCTATTTCTAGTTAGAATATTATTGTCTGAGCATTATCACTAAACTACGTTCTTACTCAATACCTTTTATGCTATAATTCATATAAAAATATTTTAACTATAGCTAGACAACTGTAGCTAGCAGTATAACATAATCACTTAATTACATAATTTTTATTCTGACAGAATCTTACATTGTTAGCTTGCATACAATACTGGAAGTAGTTTATATTGAAATTTATTAGACAGAATAAAGAATTGAAACCCTTGCATCATTCACATAAAAGTTCAAAATATTAATATCCTTTTTTCAGACTGCTGCTTTATCTTTCTGTACCCAAATTAACTTTGATAAAGTAAAGATGATGGTTTAACTTCATTAATAAGTCACCCAACTTTCTTTTTTTTTTGTTGTTTGATTCAGTGTCAGCTCATATAATTATTCAAGAACACATTCCTTCACACATTTCATAAGTCCATACATTCATAAGGCCATGACACAAGCCCATAAATTCCAAATTAATAAATGAAAATAATTTTCAATATCTTCTCTATATTATGCCTTCAGAGTCCTCTTCAAATTTCTCAAATTCCCGATGCTACTTTAGACCCAGGTGAGTTTGTCCGTATTACCTTTGTAGTCATCTTAAATTCATTCAGGTAAATCTGGGAGGGTTTGTATGAAGTACCATCATGGGTCCCCCAGGAGACAGAGATGCCCACATTATTTATTAACTTTCATAAAAAGGGGCAAGTTGTGTTGCTGAAGTTTGCAGGAAGTTTCACGTATTCACAAATCCCGTCAGTACGTACGGTATTTGGAATCTATACCAGTTCCTCAGCAAAGTGGCTTATGTTTTACATGCAAGTAACCTTGGTCTTGGGCAAGCAAAGATGTGGTATATACAACTCCAGTGATTACCTATTTTACTGTGGGAAATAATTAGGTGGATTTTTTTGGTAGCAATGTTTACTTAAAAAAGGAATGAGGAAGGAAATGGAAAGCAATTTTATATGTATTTTCTGCTGTTATGGTCTAAAAACATGCACAGAAATACATACAACATTATAAATAAACAAGAGGTGTAAACTCTACTGCAAACAATGAGCTATTAAAGAAAACAATTTGTATTTTTCTTCTGTGAAAGGTTTTATTAGGATTTGAGTTTTAATAACTAGTTTTTATAATATTTTAATCATCTCATAAGCAGATTCAGAGTTAATATTTCTTTCACTGCTGCTATCATTTGTATTTTCATAACATTTTAGAATTATGTTTTCAAAAAATATTATTCCTAATAATCTTCATGAAATATCCATTTTTTTTATTTAGTATGCCAAATAAGAATCTCAACAGTGCTATTTAAAATAATAGATTGGTTTTCTAAAAACAATCATTAACTTCAAAGATGAAACAATTTCAGGTAGACAGAAAATGCATTTTTTTCTTTCGTATTGCAGGTAAATTTCTCTTTCTGAAACATGAATGAAGTTATTAGAAGCAGCAGCAGGTATTATATTATTGCCATCAGTAAGCAAAGCATTAATTGCACTGTTCATACTATGGTACCTTGTGGGGTACAAATTACATTTCTCCAATCTCAGCACCTTAATCAAAACCGACATGATCAGAGTTCATATTAATCTGCTGCAGTCAGTACCAGTTTTTCAATTCCAAATGAATGCAAGGTCAGCACTATGGACTTGTGAAAGGATGGAGCAAGCTTATCAGGAGAATGCACATGGTGGAGTCTAGAAGAAATGACAATACAAAAAATCAAGTTAACACCCAATAATAAGATATGCACATTGCAGTGCTGCTGTCTTTCAGTTTCTTCCATGCTGAACCAAAGCAATGATTTAAATGTGTCTCAAGTGCCTGTGAGCTCTTGATTATTTGTCTGCTAGATATCTGAACTTTCATTAATGGCCAGATACAACACTAAAAGCAATATAAATGATAGATAGAAGGAAGAGTCTTAACTTTTAGAAATTAAACTGGACTGCAAATGCACTGTATTTGATAAACAACTTCTCATACATTTCATGCTTCCTTTCTGTTTTCTGTGTCTATTCATGCTCTGTTTGGACAGTTCACTTTTGGCTCCTTGTGAGGCTTGTTCACTAAACATAGAATCATAGAATGGGTTCAACGGGACCTTAAAGATCATCTAGGCTCCTGTGGGCAGGACCACCAACTACCAGGCCAGGCTGTCCAGAGTCACATCCAGCCAGCACTTGAGCTACTCCAGGGATGGGGCATCCACAGCCTGCTTGGGCAACCTGTTCCTGTCTGTCACCACCCTCTGTGTGAAAAACTTCCTCTTACTATCTAACTTAAACCTCCTCTGTATCATTTTAAAACCATTCCCCCTTGTCCTATCACTATCGACCTGTGTAAACAGCCTTTTCCCCTCCCTTTATATGCTCCCCTCAAGCATTGGAAAGCCACAGTGAGTTCTCCCCAGAGCCTTCTTTTCTCCAAGCTAAACAAGCCCAATTCCCTCAATCTTTCTTCACTGGAGAGGTGCTCCAGCCCTCTGATCATCTCAGTGACCCTCCTCTGGACTCTTTACAAGAGCTCGGAGTCTTTCTTGTGCTGGGGGCCTCAGGCCTGGATGCAGTACTCCAGATGGGGCTCACAAGAGCCGAGCAGAGGGAGACAACCACCTCCCTCTCCCTGCTGGCCACCCCGTTTTTAATTCAGCCCAGAACACAGCTGGCCTTCCAGGCTGCAAGCACACACTGCTGGCTCATGTCCAGCTTCTCATCTTCCAGGACCCCCAAGCCCTTCTCCACAGAGTGGCTGTGAAGTAATTCTTCCCCCAGTCTGTGTAAACACCTGGGATTGCCCTGACCCAATGCAGCAGCTTGCACTTGGCCTTGCTGAACCTCATTAGGTTCACATGGGCCCACTTCTCCAGCCTGTTCAGGTCCCTCTGGATGTATATCTCATGAGTCATACATCTGATCTGGATAATATTTCTAGTCTAACAAAAGAGAGATTCATTGATGAAGATTAATCTTCCAGGTTGCTAAAGGAAATGAAATTTAAAACACTAAATTTACATATATTATATTCTATTCTGTTGGATTAGTTCTTTGAGAAGCGCATTCTGGTTTTGAAAGAAAGAACACTATCCTTCCAGGACCATTATCTTTAAGATGATTTCAAAAATTAGGAATAATACTATTTACTCATATTAATCACACAGGGCATGCTTTAAGTGATCAGTTAATCATAAAATCTGTGGAAATGTGTGAAAGACACACTGTGGTGATGGTGACGTAGAAAGATAACTGAATCATATATTATTTTCAATGTACTCTTAGAAGACCTGTGGATTTTTTGATGAAATATTTAAATAAATTGTCCTGACTTACGATGTTACAGGAGAGTGTCTTCAATGTTTTTATAAATGATCTGGACACAGGAATTGAGTGCAAAGAATAAACCTTTTTCCAAGATAGTATTGGTACATCCTTAAGAGTAAGAAAGGTGTCAGATGACATTTGTGGATGAGCAAGGAGCTCACTGAAAACTCAAATGAAAGAAGAAAGATTATGGAATGTGGCAAAATGGGTTTCGTCACTTGGAAGGAATATAGAAATGTCGAGACATGCAGGGATAAAATGATTAAGGCTAAGGCTCACTTAGAATTAGATGTAGAGAATGAGAATAAGGATAGCCAGAAGGGTTTCTGTAAGTGTATCAAAAGTAAAAGGAAGACTTGATAAAATGTAGTCCCACTGCTGAATGAAGTGGGTGTCTTTGTAATGGAGGATACTGACAAGGTGGAGCTATTGACTGCCTTTGTTGCTTCAGTCTTTGCTGCTAAGACTGGCCCTCAGAAATCCCAGATCCTGGAGGTGTGACACAGACTCTGAGAAATGAAGAATTCCCTTTGGTAGAAGATGATTGGATCACAGATTATCTAGGCAAACAAAAACAAAAAAACCAAAAAAATAAACAAACAAAAAAAACAAAAAAACAAAAAAAACCCCCACAAATCTATGGGCCCTGGTGAGATCCACTCACGAGTTCTGTGGGAGCCAGTAGAAGTGATTGCTGAACCACTCTCTATCATCTTTGAAAAGTCAGGAAGAACAGGAGAGGAGAAAATCCAATTTCATTCCAGTCTTTGAAAAGGGTAAGAACAATCTGGGAAACTACAGATCAGTCAGCCGCACTTCTGTCCCTGGGAAGGTGATGGAATAATTTACTATGTATGTCAACTCCAAGCAAGCGGAAGAAAATAAAATTATCAGTAGTCTCAAGGGGAATCATCAAGGGGAAATCATGCTTGGTCAAAATTATAGCCTTCTATGATGTCTTGACTGGGTGGGTAGATGAAGGAAGATCAGTGTATGTTATGCACCTCGACTTCAGCAAGGCTTTTGACACTATCTGCAAAAGATCCTCTTGGGTAAGCTCAGGAAATACAGGATAGATTAGTGGACAGTGAGATGGACTGAGAACTATCTAACTGGAAGAGCTCAGAGAATCATGATCAGTCATACAGAGTCAAACTGGAAGCCTGTAGATAGAGTTGTTTGCCAGGGAGCAGTGTTGGGTCCAGTATTGTTTAACATCTTCATCAATGACCTGGATGACAGGATAGAATGCACCCTCAGCAAGTCTGCTGATGATAAAAAGCAGAGAGGAACTGCTGGCATACCAGAAAGCTTTGGTGACATTCAGTGAGACTTAGCTGAGAGCTTTGTGAAGAGAAGAATCTGATGAGGTTCAACAAGGGCAAGTGTAAAGTTCTACACTGGGGGAGGAATAATTACATGAATCAATGCAGCTTAGAAATTGATCTTCTACACAGGAGCTCTGCAAAGAAGTATCTGAGCGTCCCAGTGAAAAACAGGTTGTCCGTGAGCCAGCAGTATGTCCTTCGGGCCAAGAAGGACAATGATTTCCTGGGGTGCATTAAAAAGAGCATGGATAGCAGGTAGAGGGAGGTGATCCTGTGTATCTGCTCTGCTCTGCTGAGGCCACAACTGGAGTCCAGTTCTGGGCTTCCCAATTCAAGAAAGTCAGAACTGCTGGGGGGAGGCCAGCAGAGAGCCACAAAGATGATTAAGGGCCAGTAGCATTTCCCTTATAAGGAAAGGCTGAAAGACCTGGGACTATTTTAGCTTGGACAAGAGAAAGTAGAGTGGGATCCTATCCATGCTTATAAATACTGAAAGTGCAGGAGTCTAGTGGATGGCATCAGGCTCTTTTCAGTGGTGCCCAGTAACAGGACGAGGTGCCCAGTAACAGGACGAGTGACAAATTGAAACACTGGAAGTTTCATCTGAACATTACAAAGAACTTCTTCACTTTGAGGGAGATAGAGCCTCGGAGTAAGCTGCTCATAGATGTTGTGGAGCCTTCTCTGGAGATATTCAGAACTTGTCTTCCTATACAATCTATTCTAATGAACGTGCTTTTGCATTGAACTGGAATAGAGGATCTCCAGTGGTCCCTTCCAATCCCTACGATTGTATCATCCTGTGACTGTGATGTCTTATTCATAGTTCCATATTATTTTAGATAATCCAAACAAGCAGTTTCTTTTTGAAACTAAATATTACATTTTGCTACTTTATTAGGAACCCATCAAGTTAGACCACCAGTTTTGATATAGCATTCAGGATCATAGTGATAAAGTAGATATTTACAACTAAAAAAAGTCAACAAGGCAACTACACTAAAAAAAAGAAAAAATCATCCTAGATAAAGTGTAATATAATTGTACAAGATCCAACAGACATATTTACTTTTCACTGCTTGAATAGTTGTTATATGCGTCAAGTTATAGAAAAAAATATAGATATAGATTTTGTCCCTACAGGATAATAATGTCAGGGATGTGTTCAGAATTCAGACTTCTTGACATGCAGCTGAATCTCTTAAGAGGACGTAAAAACCCTTGTGTAGCTCAGCACAGACAGTACTCTTGGAAATGCGTTCAAAAGGTGAGATTGTTAATGCAATTGGCAAGGCAAGATTGGCAAGATGAAATTCACAATGACTAGACTAGAGCATCCTAAGAAAATCTGAATAATGAATTTTCCTTGCCTTGCTCAAACATAGAAGGAAATTGGAAATAGTATTAAATCTCCATGACATCTTTCCACTTGCTGAGTATCTTGGGCAACAAGAGAGGAAATATGCTCTTCAGCATTACTGAACTTCCTGTTACTTATTATTGTCATTTGAGTTTATCCAAGCTATGCCACTTAATGCCAATGCCAAACTAAGATGCTTTGTGGAAAGCCATTCATTCAGAGTGCTGAGGAGGCAATTTTTATTTCAGACTTGTTTAGTAGAAGTGAAAGAAAATGTCCCTGATTTCTTTTTCTTTCTCATCAGTGTTCAGGAAAGCCTTATAACATATGCATGCTGTGCTGTACAAGCTTCATAGAATCCAAGGATAATCACTTAATGAATGCTGACTATGCAAGTATTGGCTCTGTAACCTTTCTGGCCTATTTTTATGAAGCAACTGATGTTAAAACAGGAATTTGAAGCAATATGTGCTGCTACTTGTGCTGTTTCCCTGTTTAAAAATTAACAGGAACTCATAAATTTATAACCATTAAGAGACAAGCTTCTACTGAAATGTAATTGAAGGTTTAAATTTGCAGGAAAATCTTCCTGGTATCTTGCAGGTGCAAAGGAGGAGGAGAGTTTGCTCCAGCAAATGACCTCTGTGCTATGTTGGAGGATTGTGCACCAACAGCAGAGGAGTCAGTTCAGAGATGTTCTGATACAAGGGTACTGTTGAAAGTCCACAGAAAATATATATAACAGACTTTTACATATCTAGTAGAAACTTTTACAAAAACAACAACAACAACAAAATCACTCCCACCTGTATAAAACCCTTTTGTCTTAGGCCAATATATATTTTTTAAAATTGCTAAGGAGTGCTCACATGTATGTTCTGTTTTACATTGAGGTATTAATTTACGAAACAAGGAGATGCTGAGTTTAGCTTATGGGACTGGTAGTCTTAACCTTGGACTGTAAATCTCATAATGTAGTAAACAAAGGCTTTAAAATTGTTATTAAGGTCTGACAGGTCTATTCAATTACTCTTCCCTGAATAGTAAACTCTTTGTTCCTGCTCACAAATTTCCTCAAAGAAAAGTGGAGACATTCAGAAGCTTCCAGAACAGCGAAATGGGTGCTTTATTTCTTCTTGATTCTTTTTTTGCAATGTAAACAATACAGAACATGGAAAGAAAAAAAGATGTCATAAAGCTTTGTGTAAATATGAAAAATAATTCCTCTCAAGAAATATTGCGTTTTTACTTCAAATATTATTGATAATATATTTACACATGTCAGATCCTGGGCTTTAAGACTCACATTTATATTAATATCTATTCAATTTTTCTGAGGACTTGGAAATGATAATAAAATTGATTAGGAAGAATTCAACCATATTATTAACTATGCATTCATACTGTAAGGTGTAGTCAGCACTTCAGCAGAACCTAAGTGTAAGATACACAACTTTAATGAGAAACAGTGAATTCAGTCTAATTAACACTTCTGCTAACATACTAAGATAGAACAAATGTTACCTATCTTATTTGCAGGGACTAGCTTTTGAGCTTTCTAATGTTGATCAACATCTATTATGTACAGTAGCTACAGCAGGTTTTAAAAGATACCTAGAAAATATGTGCTAGACTGAAAAAAAAAAAAAAAGAAAACATAAGTAATATGTTAACATAAATAACATAAATAATATGATATAATCGTAAAGAATTCTTTCAGTTTATGACCTACAGTGCAAAACTTATTAATATGGTTTCAGCATTTTTGCTTGTTTTCCAGATTGGCAAATGAAACAAAGAGAATGAAGTGAGGAGAACAACCACTTAAAGCCTTGTTAGAAGATCTCGATTAATGGCTTTAGGAATGTTCTTCTATATTACAAATAGCTGTAATGATACTTCAAGCAAAAAGAAGACACTGGTTCAGTGAGTAGATAAAAAACAGTTTCTGTATATCTTTCATTATATCAGCATATAAAAGTTGAACAGTATTGAAGTGTTGAAGGATAAGCTGCCTTATTGTCCTGGCAAACTACCATTGGCTTATCGTTCTAATATTCCCTACAAATCCACAAAAATCTTCTATGTAATATTCATATTCACTTTTTAAAAGTGGACTAATTAGAATCTGACATTTTGCCTTTTGTTAATGTATTCACATACACAGCGTGACATTACTAGGTATATAACTGGTTTTAACAAGTGTATTTTTTAAATCCTGGTTGTAACGCATATCTTTGTAGAATATCTTTTCATTCAAGATTTGCTTGACAAAATTAAGTTTGGATTTGGAATCAATGTCATTTATCTATTATCTAATATCCAATTATTGTCTTTCTAAATCAATGCAATCATTTTTAAGCTTTCAAGTATGATCTTGTGAACAATTTCAGATCAAATCAAGATATTGCCTTCTTCCAAAATTCTTAGTGAATTGACTCCAGATATATTAGCCCCCACCCCCCTTTTTTTTTAAGGAAAAAATATTAAAACTTAATCTTCTCTCCAATCTGGACAAAATCATAAGAAGAGAGATAATTACAGCAACCAAATTTGATTTCTGGATAAACTACAGGGGGCTGAATCTTTGGTGTGAGAATATTTTTGTCGTTCTTCAGGAGTGCTTTGAGAAAACAAACAAATAAACATTAAACACTGTGAGAGTTTTATATGATTTGGATCTCTGAAAACTTTGATACCATTTCTGTTCCTTAATTAGAAAATCGCACAGATCTGGTTCATGCCATGCAACGATGGAATTTCATTTAGAATCCAAATATCAGGCCAACTTTACTGCTAAACTGATTCTAGCCCCTATACGTTTCTGGTGTGCTTTGTTTTTTTCCTGGAGAACTGAAAGAATACATAACTTATATTCTGGAGCATATCCCCAATATTGCCCCTGGGTCTGACCTTTGGAGCAGTCACAGTGATGTTAAATACCCTGTAGATGTAAGGAGAGACTGGTAAACATAGGGATACTTAATAAAGACAGTAAGTTATAAGAGATATATAAGACATAAGATATGCATCGACAAAATATTTCACAACCCAGGAAGTGATTTTTTTTAGGCGATGGAAGTGACCTTTAGAGATCATCTATTCCAATCCCCATGTCAAAAAAGTTTCCTTAGATCAGGTTGCACATATTCTTATGCTTTTCTCCATTCAACACTCATACAAGAAAGGTTGTTTGTCTGTCTGTTTATTTGTTTGTTTTCCCTCCAGAATACTCAAAAATTATTATTATTTCTCAGATTTGTTTCCTTATCAGTTCTAGTTTTAAGGGCATGTAAAATAGTCACATGTATTTTTTGTATACATCCAGTATGAAAGCAAATAAGAATTTGTCAGTGACCAAAACTGACCTCTACTATGCCTTAAACCTCAACCTATATTTCAGCCATTTATATTTCTGATAATCAATTAATATTATCCTCTTGTATGTCATAAGCACTGGTTTCCAAAGAGCATGCAAATGAGAGCATGTTAAGTAGATACTCAAACCGAGGAGACTACGGACCTTGTAGGCAAACAATTACAAGTCCAGCCTATTCATTCTGTAAATCTCATTAGTTGTGAAGATCTGTGGTAAAGTGATGCTACATTTTTTTGAAGTGCTTGTGATATGGGTGTGCAGAGAGATGAAAAGGGCATCGCTTTGATCTTGCCTGACGTACATAGCGGAAAGCACATCTGCAGGGAGTTCAGAAATGATCCACACTTGTGCTACTATTTTTGCTTATTTGCAGTCAAGTTTCTTCTGGTTATATTATACTATCAAGTACACTGAAATGCTGAGTGTTTTAATAATACTCATCATTGCATCCATTCTCTGTAAGACTTCAGATGCTAAGAAGAAAAGTAGTATTTCTGCTTATCACCCTTCACTTGATCTGTACTTTTGTTCTTTACTTTTAGAGTGATCTTGCTTTATGTATGTATATGTTTATCAGTGTATTTTCCTTTCCTTTCTTGTTTGCTTTGGAAGCTTGAAGATCATAAAGATGTCTCAAATTAGAAAATTAATTTGAATGTGGAGAACATCCTGAGTTTAGAATCTAGCTTTGAAACCTTGAACTGATTTTTGTATGCAGCAGTTCTATAAATTCACAGAAGACTACTCCTGCAAAACTTATGAATGAACTCCAGATTGAATGTATAGGCACTCAGAGTAATACACTTTGAATTACTGAGGACCAGAGGATAAATCAGTGCTATGGTTATAGTACGAGGAAACTACATGTTACTACTGATTAAGACACACTGGTAAGTGTAAGCAAAATATTTAGATTTATGTGCTCTGAAATAGCCATCTATCATTTCAATGTAATTAATTCAATTTATAACAGACAAAAAATCTTTCTCTTAAGTATGTATCAGTATGTCTCTATATAAATTAGTTTTACTTCATGTGAGCTTTAATAATGTGGAAAAAAAGTATTGTTTCTGCCATCATGACAACCCATCAACTGATGTGTCCCTGCTGATGTAAATTTGCAAGGCCTGGAAGAAAGGAATTAGAGTTCCTGCTGAGATCCCAAAAGCTGTCATACCAAAGAGCAAACTCAACTACTCTATACTACAATTAAGATAATGTACATTTACCATAATTAGTCATCAGTTGAACACCACAACCTCAGACAACCTACCCCTACAGATCAGCACCACCAAGACACCACTGGATCAAGGTGTGGTGAAAGACTTCACCCTGCTGTGTTTGCATATTTCTCTGTCTGTCTGTTTGTCTCTCTTGCCCTGTTTCTTATCTTTTTTTCTTTATCTGCTTTACTCTTTCACTCTTTATAAAACTGTTGTCTAATACTGTCTTATCTGTAATGCCTATTAATAATTATTAGTAAATTATCCAATTTTACCTCAAAGTAGAGTATTAGTTGTTAGAAAACTTTTTAGAAATCAATGTATAAATCTCTCTCTGAGACTTGGATGACTCCATCAGCAATCCACGCTGACAGGGGAGGTGGGACTTTAGAGAAAGAAAAAGATTGGCCTTCCTTGAAGCTCTCCAAGTGGGACAAGACTGTGAGGAAGACTGAAGTCTGACAAAGCAGAGCAACTTCTCATAGATAACTCTGAGAAGACAGGAGTTTTAACACCCTTTCTTCACTGAATATGTATCCATACATATGTATATGTATATGTATATGTTAATTATAGGTATTTTTTCTGTTTTAAAAAAAGTACTAAAACAAACAAACAAAAAACCCCAATCTTGCGCAATTTTAAAAGCACAGTCTCATAGAAATGATGCAAAGGTGTTCAGAAAACCATACTTACTGCAATTATAAATACATTACTGTTAACAGGAAAGTACATTTCAAGTAAAATTGTGCAAGGAACAGCAATATTTTCATTAGTTACAGGGGTAATAAAAAGAGCAATGTTAAATTAGTAGCTGATTGTATCTGAAATGTCTTAAAAGACCCTGGTGAATGGATTACATTTAAAAATTGATTTAAAAAGGCAATGTTCAATAGAAATTTTACTGCAAAGGAAGTTGAGAAAAGATGTGAAATTATAGTCAGTAACAAGCTAAGTATGATCTAGTAGAGGCAGTTGCAAAAAAGGCATTGTCATACAAAGTACAGTGTAGCCTGCAAGATTAGTGAAGCAATTATTCTGTCCAGCTTTGACAAAGTTGCTTCGTGTTCTGTATCCTTTCAGAAATAGATTTCAAGCCTTTAATTATACTGGCATGGATATCATCTCCTTTAAGAACACTGTTATTCTGGTTTTTTTTTGAAACTATCCTCAAGTAACAAAGGATTCTTTTCTCTAAGTTCAAATAACTGAGTAGATGCATTTGTTATGTGTTATATTCATGCTCAAAGACTTTTACTAGTGGCTTGATTTGGTAAACCAACCAGTACAGACTGATTAATGCAGGTAATTGTGATAATGATGAGCATATACCGCAGATTCATCATACACAAATGATTGTGTATGAATACAAACTGGACATAATTTCTTTTGTGATTGACTGCAGCTTGTTTTAGCTCTAAGTTGAAACAAATGAACAGACAGAAAAATTCTGTTTTAGCTGCTGGTGGGTTTGAGTTTTGCTTACTTTCTGCTTTTTGATGCACTTATGTGTACATATACAAGTTTCAAGTCCAGATCAATAATTATGTTAATTACAGCATGGCTGATTGCTTAGCACAGACACTGTTCAAGTAGTCAAAAATCTCACAATGCTCTTCTTTAATTGAGAAGTCATTAATTCACTGAAAATTCATAAAAGCTTTTGTGACTTCATTTGAGATTCATCAGGATGGCATGACTCTGTATGCCTCTAAAATTTCCTTTTAACTCTGATACACAATCAGGTATGATATCCAGGTCTTTCACATAGGTGAATCGAGTCAAATCAGATCATTTCTATGTGGTGCAGAAGTAATGAATGTGTGAGAAAGAAATAAAAAGATGTAAAGAAAGTGATATAGATGACCAAGAATAAATTATCTCAACAAATTATCATTGTCTACTACACATTCATGTACTTGATACATTTAAAAGCATGACAAGAAAAGGTAAATATACATTGCAGATTATAATAGTACACGTTTTAATAAATTTTTAATTTTTGATGATACTTAGAAATATGCAGCATGGACTCAATGCTATCGGGATGACAGCATTGTGCACTCACTCTGTGCTGGTGTAACTGGCTACCCACGGGTAAGTGAACAGCAAATCAGGACGTGTGTGGACATGTGACTCAGTTCCATACTCAAACATAATAAAATTTTCTATTAAATTTGTGGCAATTTCATGGCTTTTTTACTGAAAAAGTTTTGTGATTTTCTGTGTACCTTACCAAAAAGAGTATTAGAGTTTGATGAATAACAACAACAAAAATCTATCTTTGAACTTTCAATTGAACACATTTGATTCAAAAAATAATTGATTCCTGAAGTTCTCCTATCATGCACTAGTGACTTGAAGACTCAGATTTTCATTCATCAATCATGCAGGAAAAAAAAGTAGTCTGTGGCTCTGTTAATCTACTGTGGTATTTTTGGACTTGAGACTGTGAGCAGAAATTTTTAAAGGCTGGAGCTTAGTGGTTGACTGTCTTTGGGATTTTCTTCCTCTCTTTTTAACCTGAAACTGGTAGTTACTTAGTATAATCTGTCAGTCTGAGTAGGAGGGCATTTATCTAAGTCCATTATTTACTCTTTTTTCAGCAGACCTGAAACTTAAAAGTCTCCTGCTGCTACTCAAGGTTTCAGGGATGTATTTCCCTTCTCCCTTCAGTTTATACACTGCTTTTCCTCGATGTGATGAATGCGTCCAAGACTTAACCATGTTCACTACCATGACAAATAATCATGATTTTTTAACACACAATCACTGCTTAAGTGAACATATGCATTTTATCATCACCATCCTAAGAATGACAGTGAAATTTTTCAAGTTAGGACAGTTAGGAGAAATAGTGCTCCACAGTCACAGAAGCCTTGACTGAATAGGAAGGGTGTGTATGCCCTTCACCAGTATAATTTCCAGTCTTACTGTCTGTCAACAGTAAGAACAGGACAAGAAAGCAATCTATAACAGTCAAAGTGTACAAATGTAACCATAATGTAATAAAGGGAATGAATAGTATATAAAATACAATATATCATGAATACAGGTCTTATCATACTCCTTGGACAAACTTTTGAATAGGCATACTTTAGAACAAATTATGTAAAATGACTAGAGGAACCACAAAGCATAATAGATAAAAAGAAAAATGATTAAAATTCAGAAACAAACAATTTTCTCTTGTTATGTCTGGAACTACTAAGTTAGAATACTATTTTAAATATATATAATATCTGGGTTTTAGTACTAAAGAATGGTAACATTTTGGTGTATTTCACCTTTCACTTGCATCTCTAAGGTCATTTCTAAATCTCTTACAAGGTTAATTCCTCCTAAGTCAATATGTGTACAGGATTCAAGGCTACAGCTGAGAGGACTTTCTGGCATCTGGATTCTATTCTTCTGCTATCTTTTAATACTGCCAGGAATTTAATTCATTAATCATAGTATATCTTCCTTCTTTATGTGGACACTGACCAACAGGATCACTTTACAACTTAATGAAGAATTCCTCTTCATATGTTTAGATAAAAATTCAAATGTCTTTTTTAAGAAATTGGTTCATTTTCTCATGTCCTTCAGTACGATGTAATGCTTAATTTATACTTGTCCACTGATATCATCAATCTAATCTCTTGCTTTATCTGTGTTTTTTATTATAATCCATAATTCATATGAGGCTCCCTGGCATCATAGAGATCAAATTATGAACCAGTCCACTGTATTCCCCTCTAAATTTGGGAACATCTTTTGGTTTCTCAGGCCCCAGGAATAACAAGAATCTAATGTGCACTGATGGGCATTTTGTGCAGTACAGGTGAACGGGGACAAGCAGTGTGCTCTACTCTTTTCATCCCAGATTGGCAGGAGAAAGCTCTCTGTTAGTACCAGTATAGCTACCGCCCAGTGTGGCAGGCAGGCCAGAGGGCTGGCACAGGGTCCAGTCTTGTTCAGCATCTTCATCAATGACCTGGATGAAGGAATAATGTCCACCTTCATCAAGTTTGCTGATGACACAAAGCTGAGAGGATGACTGACACAAAGCAAGGTTCTGCTGCCATTCAGCAAGACCTAGACAGACTGGAGAGTTGGGTAGGGAGGAATCTGATGAGATTTAACAAAAGCAAGTATAGAATCTTGCATCTGAGGAAGATTAACTGTATGCATCAGTACAGGTTAGGGGATAACCTGACAGAGATGAGCTCTACAGAGAATGACCTGATTATTCTGGTGGACAACAGGCTGGCCATGAGTCAGCAGTGTGCTCTTGTGGCGAAGACCAATGGGGTCCTGCGATACATTAAAAAGAGCGTGGCCAGCAGGTCGAGGGAGGTGAGCCTCTTACTCTTCTCACCCTGGTGAGGACACAGTTAGAATATTAGCCACAGTTTTGAGCTCCCAAGGTCAAAAAAGATGGGGCTCTCCAGGAAGAAGTCCAGAAGAGGGCCACAAAAATGAAAAACTCCCATGAAGAAAAAGCTGAGCAACTTGAGTCTGTTCAGCTTTGGAAAAAAAAGACTGAGAGGGGATCTGATAAACATTTGTAAATACCTGAAGGGAGGTGGGAGGCATATGCATGAGGCCAGGCTCTTCTCAGTGGTCTGTAGTGTTTGGACAAGGAGTAATGGCCTAAAACTTGAACATAGGAAGGCCCTTAATAAAACACAGAAAAACTTACTTATGGTAAGAATGATAGGGCACTGAAATAGGTTGCCCAGACAGATCGTGGAGTTTCCTCCTTTGAAATATTCAAGACATGTCTGGATGCCTACCTGTACAACCGATTTTAGGGTACCTGCTTTAGCAGGGAGTTGGATTTGATGATATCTTGAGATTCCAGCAATTCTGTGATTCTGTGATTTGTTTACTCTCAGAGAATCATCTCCTGACTTAGGGGAGTCAAGATGTCAGTGTAAATACTTGAAAGTTAGCCTGAATGATGAATAAGTTATTGTGCTTAATAATAATCTTTTCTTCCAGTAACTCATTGCCTTAATTTTAAGAAGAAGCTTATTTTCTAGGTACTTTCGTCTGATGACTACATGGCTATCGTTTATACCACCACCTACACGGCTGGTAAAAGATTTTATGAATTGTCTTTGTTTATTTAATTATTTATTATCATTATTATTATTATTCTTTTTAATGTGAAACTAGCATGTTCTCACTGAGTTACTTAGCTTAGATCTTTTCTGTCCCCTGTTTACTTGATCTTGAAATATAGTATGACAGATATTTCTGCTAAAGTCTTAGAAATTTCAGTCGAACCTCTTTTTTTTTTTCTTCTTCAATTTAAGCAAAAAAAAAAAAAAAAAAAGGAGAAAAAAAAAGTGATACTATTTTGGCCTTTTTTTCTCCCCCCACTTTATATTTCCCTTCTTTTTTAATTTCTGTGCTGCTTGAGTATATTATTTTTTTATCTCTGTGTTGTCAGTGTAATATAATGCTAAAATATACAGTAATTTTCTACTCATAGACTAACTCATATATACTACTAATTTAATGTGATACTTTTCCTCTCAGAAAGTTCATGCCACAGCAGTGTTCCAGCATCAGCAGTCCCATTAGCTCATGTAGTTGCATACATTCCATTCAGGTGGAGCTGTAGCTAGCATCTGATTTTCCAGGCCATTCTTTTTCTGAGAAATGGAGATGTCACGGATGTAGTCCAACCAAAATAATTTCCCATGGTCCCTTCATTTTTTCTTTGACTTTGTCTTGCAAACAATTTCTTTCATTTCTTCTCCTTATGTTCTAGAAGAGTACAAGATGATTGTTGTTTCTTTTAGAAAATAGATTAAATGACAATCTAGATATAGATTGTATACTTTCTCTTAGGTATTTGAGCATTTATTATTACTTGGGTCTATCAGTCTTAAAACAAAGCAGTTGCTTTCAGCATAATCTATAGAGATATTGAGCAGATGGTTGCCCTAGCAACTGAAATAAATTTGGGGTGAAAAATTTCCTCTCTACCCGTATTCTTCTACTGATTCTGTTCCCTAATCAAACTAGGTGATGGCGCAGACATTAGGAATATTAATTTAATGTTTTTAGTAATGTGATAATTCAGCAATTGAAAAGAAATACAGTTCAAGAAAAGAAGATATTTGTTGCAACTGATGATCAGGTACCAGGAAAGTACATGAAGATGCAGTTTTGTGCTTCTCTTCCTTTTGGGAAAAAGTGGAAAATATATCACTGACTATTGCATAGAAAATACAGTAAGACCCACAACAAACATTTAAAATTAAGATACCTGAAATAAAAGCACAGAATCTGAACTAATTTATGTAATGTCTATTAATTACTTGATGAATCCAAGAGCTTTCAAGGTCAACTTATTAATCAATTTTGTAGGATCAGATTCACCTAAGTTTTTAATACATTTTTGTAGTTCAT
Organism: Centrocercus urophasianus; assembly: GCF_019232065.1. NCBI lineage: Eukaryota > Metazoa > Chordata > Aves > Galliformes > Phasianidae > Centrocercus > Centrocercus urophasianus. The sequence continues at coordinate 3,576,207 of NW_024884767.1, read as the reverse complement.
TTTAAATATAGCAATTTACAACTTATCTATTCTAATGAGAAGATTAAACACTTCTGCTGCGTTAGAAAAATCATTTCACACTACATTAACAGTGTTTATATTGGAATCAACTGGAGAACTGCATCTGGCAGTGTATGGAAACATGCAAATCGATGCGTACAGTTTTGGACAGAACAAATTTATGACTTCTTCAGCCTGTCAGGCTCTGAAATCAAATCAAACAGAACTGAGTGAATTCTGGTTGCTGCTTCTTTATTTTATCCTATCTCATAGGTAATTTCTTTTCCGAAATATTATTTCGGTACTTTGTAGAGATTATCTTGAGATTGCACATTTTCTGCATTATCAAACAGAAAGGACAGTAAATCTACTGAAGAAAGTGATTATTTATTCACTGACAGACCAGTGTAGGATTCCTCCCAAAAATTGTTTTTAGAAACTAGGAAAAGAAAAAACCTCATTTTAGTGCTAGTCTGTTGCAATAAAACTTAAACTTGAAAGCTAAAGTTTCATCTAAGGAAAAATACTTTAAAAAGTGAAAATAAAGCATACATAGAAAAAGTATGCATTAGTAAATTAAACTAATGATGGAAAATCTGCATATTTGGAGCATAGCTCTTTTGTCACAGTGTTTCATCCTAGAATTTTAATTAACCTCAAATTATATTAAAATTTAACTCAAATGTAAGACAACATTTCTAAATATATTCACAAAGCAGTAGTGTTGAAAACACTTGTCTCAGTACAAAGAACTGCAATGTCAGATGAGTTTGTTTTACTCCCATATTATAGGGTTCTTTTAGGAATATCTTTTTTAATTCTTCTGACTGAGGTTGTCTAACTCAGTAACATTTAGATTTTCTTTAGGTGGAAGGCAGAAAGAGTAACAGTGACTATGATAATACCTCAGTAAATGTTTCAGTATTATTCTGTGTTATAGAATATTGTTCTCAATTATTATTTAGTATTATTCTTAATATTATTCTGTGCAGGAGATGTGCAGAAAAATAGATTGCTAATAAAACAGAGTGGACAGCCTGTGTCTTTGGCACTTTCTTAAAAACTATAAGAGACCGATTTGAAGAATAGCTCTAAATTAAGCAGAAGAGAGATTACATTTAATGGAGAGAATAAGTTCTTTCTATCCAAAACGTTCAGAACTTACCCTTGGCAAGATTGTATTTCTCATCATCCAAAATTAAACTGGAACAAGAAAGCAGAAGATCATTATAATTTCCTTTATTATATATGTATACATATATTCTTAGTGTGTGAAACAAGAGAGAAAAAAAACCATTTATAGATATTAACTGGCAACAGAGAGCCAATAATGTGAAATGATTCTGAAAATGCAGATGAATTCTTGGATCCATAAAGCAAGTCATTTTCAGTGGAATAAGATAATCAGGTTTTGGAAAAGAGTAGTCAAGTACCCTGTGCATGTCTCTGACTTACTTTGGAACTAGTGAAACAAAATGGTTTCTAGAGAGACTAAGAATGGGAAATATCTTTTAAAGGCAAAAGATGGTGTTAACTCAAGAACACATTAACTGAAATGGGTTACTGGTCCAGAAATTAGGAGTCTTATAAGGATAAGGTGTAAGGTCCTGAAACAGCTTCCCACATTATAACAAGAGGGGAAAGCAGTGAAGTCTTGTAGATTTTCATGGCAAAATTTATCAATTTATGAAGGAGATTTCACTTTAACTTTTATGAGAGAGCAGGGATCCATGAACAAGATGATTGACATTGGGTTAATGGTAACTATCCGTACAAATTATTTATGGAGAAGTTAGAAGAAAAAACAGAATTATTGTAAGAATATCATATTGTGTAGTGGTTCTTCTGAGTAACATCACTTCAAATAGTATTACATTTTGTTGAATTCAATGACAAATTTCTGTTCATTTAGATTTTGTCTTTGTGGTACTTTTCTTCATTTTCAAATTTAATTGATATGATTCAAGACTTGGAGGAGACAGTCATTCACTGAGCACAGAATCAAATGAAAAGTTCTCAAAGATGGAGAACTGCTAATTGTTTCCTTCACTTGTATAGAGACTTCCATCACTTAACTTCTTATCGCAGGATGCAACAGTAATTCACTTATACATCTGTGATGCTAAGCGCCTTTATCCAGGTGCTAAGTTCACAATATTAAGCATTAAGCACAATATTAAGTATTCCTTAAGTTGAAGGTATTCAGCTCCTCACAGGACTGCATCTCATGTTGAGATCAGCTAATGTATGCAAACCAAATTATTCCCCAAAAACTGGGGAGGAAAGATATATAGAACTCTACCTACTTAAAGAAAGCAAGTCAAGGAAATAGCTGACTAAATTGTTTCATGTAGGCTAAAATTCCATGTATAACCAGAGAGTGAAATAGATTTTAAAGAAAAGATTCTAAGAAAATCTGTCATGCTGCACAGAGACCGTGAGAAAGTCAGAGGTGAAATAAGAAATCAAATTAAGGTTTCTCTTGTGAATGAGAAAAAAAATTCACATGCTAATAAGTGGGAATAAGCAACACAGGAGAAAAAAAAAATGCATTGGCTGTACTGGTTGTTAAAATAGGATGTTAGAATAACAGTAAAGAATAGAATAGAGACAGTGTGATGAGAATTTTTGAATTGAAAAATAAATGGAACGTGTGATCTTTGGACAATGCAAATATGCTGTTGCAAAAACCTAAAGAGATGCTGTTGAAATAGCTTTCTTTCATATTGGCAAACAAACAAAAAATCACATTCTTTTGGTTCCACAGTTTAAAGGGAGAACAGATTTGTGATACTTAGATGGGTTGATAAGTATCATACAGCAATTCCCTCTGATATGTTGTAACATGAATAAGAATTAAAAAAAAAAAGCTGTCAGAATATATTCGTATCAAAATAAAGTTTTTGAATAAAATACCAATGAAGGTGAAAAATATATATAACACTTATATTTTGTTCCAAATTCTTCTGTCTCATGTTTTTGTAAGATTCTAGTCCAGCATTCTTTAGGAAAATCTGTCACCAAATTTTTGAGAGTATTGAATTTACAAAATGAGGAAAACAAACAACAAAACCCCATAGTTAAATAGAGAGAAAGAAAGTATAATATACACTCCTTAAGCTCATGATATCTCAAACACCATGATTGGGGCGCTATAAAAATGTGAATTAGAGTAGCAGTTGTCAAAATAAGACAAAAGCAAGATTTTCATACACTTCCTAAAACAAGATTTTGCTTTATGGAGCATGAATTTCATATTAAGAACTTTCCTAAAGCAAATAATCTAGCTTCATAGATGTCAAAGCACTGTCACATGTTGCTGACACAAATTTTATTTGTAAGATCAAGCCTTTCAGGGCCTTTCAGAGACTTTGTATACCAGGCAGCTATTACAGGAAATAAGTAAATCAAATTCAGTTCTAAAATTCCATACTTCTGTATGACACAGATTTCAACTTTTCACTCATAACCTCTGGATCCAGAGTTTACTTTTTATGTGATTACAATATTAAGAGTGATACACTTACTCAGAAATGCTATTCGAAGATGTTGGCAAAGATCTTCAGAAATATGTGAATATATGAATATGTGAGCTTAGAAGCATACCTCAAAGTACAAAAAAACTAGATGATGCCATCAAAGCAGATAACGTTGCTAATTCAACCAGCTATTCTGAGGATAAAACACCATTCAGATTTGTAATTGCATTCCATGATTGAAGCCAGATTGCAAATCCATGTATGTGTGCCTGCAAGGCTTTACATATATAATTGTATATGTTTATACAGACTGTAAATGCATATGTCTATTCACACACACACATACACAGACTAGCTGTTATGAATAACAAGGAAAAAGAATATACACTTGTTTACATAGATACATGTATAAACAAGCATAACTATTTTCTGAAATTCTGTTTGAAAAAGTCAATGCATATTTACATTAAACTGTGTATCATGTATACTACTTTGATGATATGCTATTTAATTATGTTAAATCTCAGAATTTAGGGTTCAGCATCCCAAGGATGTACCTTCGATTGACGTTACTGTCACCTGGGCCTGAGGGTCCAATCCGAAGGTCAAAGACCCCTACTTTCTCACTATCATCAATTCATATTAATGTCACTTTCAAGAAACTGTAACATCTAAATTGAGGAAAAATTGTGTCAATTGAAAATGCCATGTGAAATGAATTTCATAATTGCATCAAACCTACATTATTCATATCCATTACTCATTATAAAAAAAGTCTGGTCTTCAATTATCACAACAAAATTTGATGCTCCAATTCTTTGTTATGCCATTTTCAAACCTATGATGTAAATAAAGTTTGTCATGTTATCTTATTATAATTCTTAACTTTGTATTCTTCTCACATTAATGTTCATTATGCATATTTTGGTTTCATCTGGGACAGAGTTGATTTCCCTCATCGTGTCTGGCACAATGCTATGTTTTGGCTTTAGGAGAAAAACAATACTGGTAACACACTGATGTTTCAGTTGTGGTGAGCAGTACTGCACAGAGCCAAGGACATCTCAGTTTCTCAACCTCTTGTACTGTTCTGCTAGTGATGGGGCTGGGGAGCACAGAGAGCTGGGAGGGAACAGAACCAGATCACCTGAATTGGCCGAAGAGGTGCTCCACACCATTTGGTGTCATGTGAAAGAACTGTAACACCAAAAGAGAATTGGCCTGGGGAGAAGTTACAGCTTAGAAACTGGTTGGTCATTGGTTAGTTGGTGACGAGCAATTCTTCATCACTTATTTTATATATATGTGTGTGTGTGTGTGTATGTATAACTATTATTGTGCATTATTATCATTACTATTATTTCTCTCTTCCTTTTCTGCATTAGTGAATAGCTTTTATCTATCTCAACCTATGTGTTTGTGTTCTGAGAAATAATTGAAAGACTGAGAATAAAATCAATTTTTATTTTTTTTTTCAAGTTCTGTTGTTCAGTTCTGAATAGGAATAATAAAATCATAGAATCACTGAATAATAAGAGTGGAGAAGACCTCATCTGGTCTAACTGTCTACCTAACACCAATACTGCACACTAAACCTGTCCCTAAATATTACATCTACCCTTTCCTTAAGCACCTCCAGAGACAGTGATTTCACCATTTCCCTAGGCAGCCAGTTCCAGAGCCTAACCACTCTTTTTGAGAAGAAATTCCTCCTACTACCCAATCTGAACGTCCCCTGGTGCATCTTAAGGCCATCACCTCTTCTTCCATTGCTGTTACCTCGAAGAAGAGGCCTTATTATTATCTCCTTTCCAGGAGCTGTAGAAAGCTCTGTGTTTTCCCCTGATTCATCTCTTCTCCACGTTGAACAATCCCAGTTCCCTCAGCTGCTCCTCATAAGACTTGTATTCTAGATCCTTTGCCTTTGTCTGGACGCTCTCCATGGAGCTTAACCAAGGTCATACACAGAAACTGGAGGTGCAGCCTCACTGGAGTTCAGTATAAAGGGACTATCTCCTCTCTGCTCCAGCTGGCTACACTACTTCTAATACAAGCTAGGATGCCTCTGGCTTTCTTGGCCACTTGGGCTCACTGCTGGCTCATGTTCAGAGAAGCAGTGACCAACACCTCTGGGTCCTTTTTCTCCTCGCAGCTTTCCAGCCACTCTGCTCCAAACTTGTAGCATTGCATGGGTTTGTGACAAAAGTGAAGAACCTGACACCTGATCATGTTGAACCACATACAATTGGCTGCAACCCATTGATCCAGCATGTCCATCTATACGGCTCTCCTGCCCTCAGGTAGATTGGTGCTTCTCCCCAACATCGTGTCATCATCAAACTTACTGAGGGTGTACTCAATCCCCTGATCGAAATCATCAATGAAGATACAAACAGGTCAAGTGTATAAGTACAGGCATGAAGTCTATTTGTTGCATCTAGAACAAACCTGAGGTTGCAGAATTTATCTACTACCCATGAACAGGTGCTCTGCTTCTAAAACATCTACAGCAACACAAAACTCCCACAGTATGTTTTGATTGTCCCCAGAGTGTCTGCTTAGTAAAGCCTGTGTAAGCAAGTCTAAGATTTAAGTGTAAAAACCATCTAACAATTTGAAATAATGGTGCCTGTTGCTCATATAAGTGTACATTTCTAAAAATGGAGATCATTAGATTGTGAGCAAATATTTGGCATGATTGTTGAAATAGGTGATGGATCAAGATACACATGGGATGGGGCTAAGCAACATTCCTCAACCTAAACATTTTAACATTCTTGTGCATTGTCTTATATACACAAATAATGTTAATGCTTAGAAATCACAAAATTAGTCTGATAGGTTACCACAAATAACAGTTTGCCTTATTTCTTTTCTTCCTTTCTCCTCCTTTCCATCCTCCCTCTCTTCCTTTCTTCTTTTCTACTTTCTCTCCTTTCTTCCTTCTGTCTTTCTTTACTTCCCACATACTGACTTACTGCTGAGTCACAGTCCTTGACATCTGAGATCAGCAAAAAACATAAAACACATTGTGCTTTGACTGGTCTCATTTGTTTCAGACACTGCGAGAAAAAATTGTCCTCACTAAAAGTCCAACACTAAAATTAGAGGAATGAGAGAAGGAAATAACAAGAGTCTGATTTGCTCTTGTAATTCCATACAGCTGTGAAAATAAAATAAAAAAAAAATGATTCTTAACTCATTTTTATTGCAAACACATTAAAGAAAATGCTAAGCTCCATGCTAATAACTCATGAACAGATTAGAGACTAAATTTTCTGTGTATGTTTTTGGGGACGTGGTATTTGATTAGATCAATCTTTTCATTGTGTGAATCCTAATTCACGAATAGTGCCTTCATTTTTCCCATCATCGAGAAAAAGCCTTAGCAAACAAACACTTAAAAACTGACTGTTTATATTGATAATCATAACACTTTTACTCCATTATTTGATCATTGCCTGTAAGTTGGTTTTCAATATTCTAAGGCTTCTCTGAAGCTGAAATTATGCAAATAATGGGCAGATAGACTTCTCAAGGGATTTCATTCTTCACAGTCTGTGCATGTGGATGAAACACACAGTAAAGACAATGACCAAAGTTAGCTCTCATAGAATGGGGGAGTTTTTAAAATGAAATAAGAATAAGCATGAGTTCTGGAACCTTAATCTCACTTCCTACCAAGGTTATTCTGTTAGACCCCGCAAAATTTTCCACGGGAACATAAAAATTGAGCTGCCTCCTCTGCAGCTTTTTGAGGAATTCTGATTGTACATGCTAGAGTTCTCTTTCTGTGTCTCTTTATTGCCTGACAATCAGACACCAGTCTTTGAAAAATCCATACATAAATTTGCCTTGGTCTACAGCAGGTATGTTCATCCTAGAGCCTGCAGCTACATGTGGTCTGGGGCAGCTCATACTGCGGCCTAGCCCCTCTTCCATGACATGTCAGCAGCTCTTCCCTGCCTCCAAATCCAGACTGGACTCAGGTGCACCCACAGCACTCAGCAAAAACCAAACCACTGATGTGCTTTTGACACTGTCTCAGCTGAAACCAGGAGCACCCAGGAGGGTGCAGTGCAGTGCTAACTCTGCCTCTCATGCCCACCATGCACTCTCAATCAAACTGAAACCAGTGAGCATTCCATGTTTCATGCACTTGTGCCAGGTTAGTAAGTAAAACACAGTGACTGCCAACAATAATATTTCAGCTTACTTAGTGTCATCACGAAAGAAAACAGAACCAGAACCATTCCTTGTAGATGAAGGGTGTTCAATAAAAGATGGACAGATGAGAACTTTTTTTATTGAGACAATTAATATGACACTGTTCTTAATATGTAAGAAAGTCCTATAAGTGTTCGAAGACTGTAAGTGAAAAAGATATTATATGTAAGAACATGCCACCAAAATTTGATGCAAATCAAGTAATGTTTCTTAGGTCTATATAACAAAACTTAAAAAAAATTGTCATGTCAACAATTTTTTTTTTTTAAGTTACAACTTAAATGGATGATTTAAAAAACTAGTTTATGTTATGGAACTACCATCAATAACATATTTGATGAAATATCAGTGAATTTTAAGTCAAGAAAATTTATGTGCAAAACCTTTAAAAATAGTTAACATCAAGTAAATCATTATCAAATATGGGAATATCATAAAATCTGAGGTATTGAATCATCTCCAGTTCCAGGAATTCCTAAAAGGTACAGATGCTGATTATCAGAACATTACGTACTTGTGGATAAGTTGGGGTGAAGTTCTAAATAGATTTTGAACAATTAAATCAAGGTAATTAAGGAACCGAGAGGAAAAAATTTGCCAGAACATGAAGATTAAAAATTACACACAGATTTAGCATTTTTGGTGCATTTGATCATTCATTTAAATGAGTTAACCATGTGTCTTCAAGGTGAAAATGACCCATGTTTCAATCCACAACAGTGTTTAAAATGAAAAGTAAGTTATGGTAAGACTAAGATGTGGCAGATGATTTTATGCATTTTGGTACATTGCCTAAACACAATTATGTGAACAGAGGAACACAACTATGCTTTGTCTTTTGACAGAGGAATTTAAGAACTGGTTTCAAGATTGCAAAAAGAATCATTAATTCTTTGGTATATTTGAGACTACATTTTCAGTCAACATAATTTTGAATTTTCAAAATGAGCGTATACAGTTGCAATGAGATATTCAACTCAAAAATTTGATCATGGCTCTTTACCAGATTTTTATGAGATCTATTTACCAGAGAAAAGTATTCTTCACAATCATGCCTTAGTCATGTTATAACTTCCTGGCAGTATGTACACTTACAAACTGCTATTTCAGGGATGAAGCAAAGGAAGAGTAAAATTTCATTGAAAATCTCTGACAAACGCTCTAAAAAGTGAGAAGCTCAAGAGCTGCAGCTACATCCATCAGACCAAACTGATGCGTTAGTTTCACAAAAACACCAAATATCTGACCAGTCTTAATCTTGATTGCTCTATTTTTTATTTTTAATTAAAAAAAAATAGGATGTTGTTTTTCTTACGTACATTAGCCATACTGTATATTCTATATACAACACAAGATAATTCTCTTCACTTAATGCACTCAGGCAAACCAAAAGTTTAGACATTCAGAGTCTACATGACTCATAAGTTTGAGCTTTTAGTTGATAGCTTCAAATTGTAGAACATGAAGTTTAATTCCAGAACTCGAATGTTTCTTCATAAATCAAAATGGATGACTTAACTTCTTTGATTGTCTGTTGCAGTGCAGCTTATGAAGCATAACTCCACTTGGAACTTCACATTCCTGTTACGTGTATACAGAATGTACTGTAAATCACCTTTGAAAAGCCCTTGAGACAGAAAAATTGCAAGCAAGCATGAGGAGCAGTATGTTTTTCAATTCGCTCATCACTCCAGAGGGATATTTCATTATGTTAGTTCAGGGAAAATAAAGGCTAAGAGCTGAACATCTGATTATTCACCAGTACACTAAGGAACACACAGAAAAGTCTGACTACATTGTGAGGACAGTGATGGTGCAGCTTTGTTCTCTGAGCTCAAAATTTCTTATCTGGCAGAGTCATTCAGGTTCCTTAAAACAAATAAATTATGCAGCATGCAGTTTCTACATCCCTTGCTTGTCACAGCTGTGCCACTGCTCATCTCCTTACATTTTCCTAAGTTTTCAACATTGCCTAGAAAGGAAGAAGCAAGGAATGAATGTGCTCATAGGGTTTTGCAACACCAGCTCAGTGATGTTTCAGAATCTACCTAGTTTTGACAAAAATGGGAACTGTTGCAGTGTCACTAACACAAAGAATACATAAGTTCAGAAAAATGACACATTATTTGTTTTACTGTTTTACCTCCTGTAAAGTATGGGTCTTTAAAACAAGACATGCCTCCAGAATACATCGTTAACTTCTGAAACAATGCATATATCCTCTAACTTGAAAAACATCCTACAATCTGCCATAAGAAGTACCATTTACATACTGCATTAAACATTTTTTTTAATGAACCAAAAAGAAGGAGAAATGAGAATAATATAATTAAACAATATTTACAGTGAATACCCTTAGTTGAAATTCTTAATTGAACTCAGAAATTGTGTTTTTCTGTCAGTTTTCTCTCAGCAAGTCTTCTTATTATAATAACAAGGCTTTTTTTTTTGCTTTTTTTTTTCTCATGCTCATTCTTTTTTCTTTTTTCTTTTTTCTTTTTTTTTTTTTTTTTAATAAATTAGGATTTTACATGTACTTCTCTATCAAAAGTTCAACTATCTTGGAACAAGTTCTCCTTCCTTAGGTTGTTTCTCCTGATCCCTGTGAAATGGTTATGGCAGTTATGAGAGTTGTGGTAACTAAATCCAGAGCTTCTTCAGCATTTGAAGATGAACTAGGCATGTGAATTTCTCACAAACTGAAAAATCCACACATCTTTTATTTTATAAAATACATTAAATACAAATGTCAGTGTCAGCAACTCAAAACCTTTTTCAGGTATGTTACTCTTAACTCATCCTTTCCCATTGAGAAACCGGCAGCAGATCTGTATTCAGATGTTATTTTAAATCTATAATATCTTTGATTATATATATTAGGTTCAATATCTGCAAGTTTGGTAATCTTTTTGCTATCAGAGTATGACCACCATTGTATATGCCACGGTGCCTCTAGTTCTATTGCATGGGTTGGCTCACCACTCTTGGTTTTCCAGAGAATTCTTATTTGAATGTCCTTTCCAAATCTGTTTAAAGCTGTTTTCTCTTTCAGATAAGCAAGGAGGTTGGTCTTGGCATCATTCTACACAATATCCTAAAACAAAGATGGATCTTCTATACACTTTATTTTATATTTAAACTTCACAGTTATATATGTTGTACGTAATACGTAGTTTGCATTTATAGCTTAAAAAAAAAAGTTACACTGATGCTTTCTTTGTTTTTATGATCCCTCAATGGTCTGTTACTAATACAGTTGAGCACTTTCTGATTTTTTTCTTCTATGTAAGCTTTTTTCAAATGTAAAGAATTTTTAAACACATTTACAGAGTTCTCTCTTCCATGTCTGAACAGCATACCCTAATCCCCCACAGTAAGTGTTAGGATATATGGGAAACTCCAAAGAAAATGACATCTCAAACAGTAGAAGATCATTTATTCTAGGTAGTTCTATACGTCAGATTGAAAAGTGCTATATCTGCAAAGAAGGATTCTCATAGGTTAGAGACGGATAAAAGGCACAGACATACACTGAAGATGGCTTATGAAATCAAGTCTTATAATCATTTTTTATTCTGAAAGTCACTGCATTATTGGGATATTGCCGGGTTACGGGGTGTGACATAACTGTGCTGCATAAAACACCTACATAGAAGTTAACTTTGGGGTGGAGAGATAAAAAATTAATTTTGTCTGAACTATAGCTTTATTTAGCAGGTTTTACTACTGAAAAAGAATGTGGAAAAGCAATACATAAACTGATTAAACTGATTTTTGCCTTATATTTTTCCCTCAGATATGCTTTAATCTTCAAAATGTATGGGCTACCAAGAGTATAAAAATCTTCATTTTTTAATAGAAAATAAGTTAAGTGACTGCAGTGTCTTCAGGCCTTTGCAGGTGCTATTTTTTAATGCGGAATAGAAATACAAATCTTTTTATAGTATGATCACAAAACACCTGTAGAAAACTATCTGAGATATATTCCTTCTTCTCCCTCTGCTCTCCTTCTCCATCCCTTCTCTCCATCGTATAACTCTATTCCACCATCTTCCACCATTCATTTACTCTTCTTCATCATATTTTCTCACTGTTCCTGAAATTCCTTTTAGATTTGTAAGCAAAAAATACCACCTTACTTTCACCTGTATTCTTACAAATGCCTTTGTGAGTATATAGAATTGCTATCCCTGATTAATAAAAATGTTGCCTCCCAGGTATCAGACTTATAAAAGCCTTTTGAAAGACAGAATAAACTGCTAGGAGAGTTATAGCAGTTTATTTCTATTTATACTGCCAGATCTTATGCTTTTGTGTATGTGTGTGCTTTTTTGAAGTGTTAATCTCTTGGGGATGCTAAGTGATGTTCTCATCAGGGGTCAAATAGCCTATTTTCACTTAACACAGGGAAACATTGATTCACGCAGAATCTGCTCTAATCTCTCCGGGTTTAAGGAACTGGCACTCTGGCACTAGGAACCTATGTTTTTTATATTCATAGCTTTATAGATGCTTAAATTAGCTTGAAGATTGCTTATGACCAATGCTTTATTGTAATTAATTGTGTTTTAGACTAACATTTATGAGGGTTTTTTGCTGGAGTTAATTTATAAAACAGTAAAAGCATTGCAAGCCATTGACAACTGTGGTTAACGGAACCATATAAATGAAATAAATGTGTAGAGTAGAGTGTGGAATAAGTGAGGGTATTAACGAAGAATAAACTTAGTTATATTCATGACTTCATTGGATCAATATGCTTTAAGGATCATACTGAGCATCTGAGAGTTTAACTGAATGAAAAATTTGTCTTTGCTAAAATCACTTTTTTACAACCTTGTTTTAAAAGATTGATAAAACTAAGTTCCTTATTTTTTTCTGAACTGATATTATCTTCTCATTGATTTGGAAACAAAATGAATGAGTTCTTCAAAGAGATCTACCAAGCATTCAGTTTCAATCTGAAAACTGCAGAATCTTGCTCCCAAATTCAGCCTTATTCTTGGACATTCTCAGCAAGTTCTGCAGTACAAAGAGCACAAAGGACTAGCAAAGGTGAAGAAAAAACACATTTGTAGAAAACTCTTTGTTCATTTGCATGGTAACCAGATACATACTGATTTCTCTGAGAGGAATAGCATAGGGGTTTCTCTTCTGAATAGCATTTTTTTGAAAGGTGTCCAAAGCACTTTTTTATATGTACGGAATAACATTTGTCTTAATTCTGTTTATTAAATAAAATTTGATGCTCAAATAGTAGAAGATATATTTATTATTTCTCCAAATTTACATCAGAAAGTGTGGAAAGCTGAAGAGTTGAAGCAGTACAGGTATAAGCCCCACAGTAAAGTAGGAAATGAAACTTGAAAGACATTCCATTCCTCTTTAATTCAACAAATGTCTTCCTTCTAAGTTAAAATAGCAAATTTTAGTTGATACCTTTACCAGTAGAATATACTATCTGTAAAAGACACTAAAATACTGGTGGGTTTAACAGATCCTTCTCAGATTTATAACTTGCACTATAAGAGGAAAGCAGTTTTAGGTAATTTTTACCACCAGTTTATTTTTAGACCCCTAACAGAGATTTCTGCTGTGTGTGGAAACAAAGCTTAGTATACTGAAGGTTGCTGCATTGCTTCAATATGGAGAAACAATATTTTTGTACTTCTCTGAAATTCTTCCCTTGTATTATGTTGGCACGTGCACTGAGCCATATTGTAGATTATATCACAAGGGAGGTATCAAAATTTCTTGTTACTAGTGAGAGGACATCTGGTTTGTGATTTTTATCATAGTGTTTTCCTTGGTGTAGCAACAATATTCTAAATCAAGCAGACATAAGCTCACACTTAGACATCAAAAGTGCATTTGCAATACAGTTAATTTCTAATTGGGTGCTAAAAGCCAAATAAATTGTATTTGGAAGAATATATCACAGAATCACAGAATCACAGAATTGCAGAATTGCAGGGGACGGAAGTGACCTCAAGAGATCATTGAGTCCAACTCCTTGTTAGAGCAGGTTCACTGCAATAGGTCTCACAGGTAGATGTCCATACATGTCCATATTGAATCATAGAAGTAGAATCCACAACATATCTGGGCAACCTATTCCAATGTTCTACCACTCTCACTGTAAAGAAGTTCTTCTACATGTTAGTATGGAACTTCCTATGTTCAAGTTTTATGGTATTACTCCTTGTCATATCACTACTCACCGCAAAGAAGAGCCTGACCTCATCTGTTTGCCTTCCACCTCTCTTCAGATGTTCATAAACACTTATCAGATCTCCTCTCAGTCTTCTTTTCCCAAGGCTAAACAGAGCCATGTTATTGAGCCTTTCTACATACAAGAGATGCCCCAGACCCTTAATCACCTTGCTGGACTTCTTCTACGAGATCCCCATCTTTTTTGACCTTGGGAGCCCAGACTGGATATTGTAACTGTGGCATCACCATGGCAGAGTACAGTGGGAGGATCATGACCATCAAGTTGCTGGCCACACTCTTTTTAATGCATCACTGGAGACCATTGGCCTTCTTGGGCAAAAGGGCACTTTGCTGGCTCGTGGCCAATCTGCAGCCCAACAGAACATCCAGGTCCTTCTCTGTAGAGCTCATCTCCATCCACGCTTCCAGCCAATTTGGTGTCATCTGCGAATTTACTGAGTGTGCACTCGATGCCCTCATCGAGGTCATCAATAAAGATATTGAAGAGGACAGGCCCCAGCACCGACCCCTGGGGAACACCACTCACGACCGGTCTCCAGCTGGATTTGACTCCATTCACCACCACCCTCTGTGCCCGGCCCTCCAGCCAGCTCCTTACCCAGCCAAGAGTGCACCCATCCAAGCCTCTGGCTGCCAGCTTCTGCAGGAGAATGCTGTGGGAGACAGTGTCAAAGGCTTTGCTGAAGTCTAGGTAGACCACATCAACAGCCTTTCCCTCATCCACCAGATGGGTCACTAGATCATAGAAGGAGATCAGGTTGGCCAAACAGGACCTGCCCTTCACGAACCCATGCTGGCTAGGCCTGATCCCCCGCTCACCCTGCACATGCCGCATGATCTCCCTCAAGACAATCTGCTCCATAACCTTCCCTGGCACCGAGGTCAGTCTCAGAGGCCTGTAGTTCCCCGGATCCTCCTTACAACCTTTTTTGAAAATGGGAGTCACATTGGCAAGCCTCCAGTCTTCTGGACCTCACCAGTCAACAAGGAGCGTTGACAGATGATGGAAAGCGGCTCGGCTCTCACCTCCGCCAGTTCCCTCAGCACTCTTGGGTGGATCTCATCTGGCCCCATCGACTTGTGACAGTCCAGTTGGAGCAGTAGGTCTCTGACTGTTTCTTTCAGAATCACAGGGGGGTTAGTGTGCTCCCCAGCCGAGATTACCAGGTCAGAGAGAGGAGTATCCTGAGGATAACTGGTCTGACTTTTAAAGACAGACGTAAAGAAGGCATTCAGAACCTCTTCCTTTTCCTTATCCTCAGTGGTCACATTCCCAGCCTCATCCAGCAAAGAGTGGATATTCTCCTTTGTCCTCCTCTTACTGTTAATGTATTTATAAAAGAGTTTCTTATTCCTTTTCACCCCAGCGGCTAGGTTAAATTCAAGCTGGGCTTTTGCCTTTCTGATTTCACCTCTACACATCCTAACAACTTCCTTGTATTCATTCTGAGTGGCCTGTCCCTCTTTCCACAGGCGGTAGATTCTCTTTTTCTCCCGGAGCCTCAAGAATAGCTCCCTATTCATCCGCGCCGGTCTTCTTCCCCGCCGGCTCATTTTGCAGCTCAGGGGGACTGCCTGCTTCTGTGCCCTTAAGACTTCCTTCTTGAAGAGCAACCAGCTCTCTTGGACCCCTTTACTCGCTAAGACTGAAGGCCAGGGGACTCCCCCTATTAGTCCCTTGAACAATTCAAAGTCTGCCCTCCTGAAGTCCAAGGTAGCAATT
The DNA here is from genome assembly GCF_019232065.1 of Centrocercus urophasianus. Taxonomy (NCBI): domain Eukaryota; kingdom Metazoa; phylum Chordata; class Aves; order Galliformes; family Phasianidae; genus Centrocercus; species Centrocercus urophasianus. Next base: position 3,560,544 of record NW_024884767.1, on the reverse strand, counting down.
TTACTATTCCCCCTCCAGGCTCCACCATGAATCAAGAAGTCTATCATTTCATGGTCACTCTGTCCAAGACAGCCTCCAACCTCCACATCCCCCACCAAACCTTCCCTGTTTGTGAACAGCAGGTCTAGTGGGGCAGTTCCTCTCGTGGGCTCTCTGACCAGCTGCATTAGGAAGCTGTCCTCTATGCATTCCGGAAACCTCCTAGACTGCGTCCTCTGTGCTGTGCTGTACTCCCAGCATATGTCAGGGAAGTTAAAGTCCCCCATGAGGACAAGGGCAGGCGACTGTGCAGCTTGTGCCAGCTGCTTATAGAATACCTTGTCTGTCTCTTCATCCTGATTTGGAGGTCTATAACAGACGCCCACCAGGGTGCCTGTCTTGTCAGCCCTTCCTCTGATCTTTACCCATAGGGATTCAACGTTATCGTCCCCACTCATAATCTCAGTAGCGTAGAAGCATTCCGTAACATAGAGAGCCACACCACCACCCCGCCTTCCTTGCCTATCTTTCCTTTTCCTTTTATTTTGGCTACCTCCTCCCACCCCATAAACTTTTTTGTTTTGTTTTGTTTTTTCTGACGCCTTCTGAAGGATTTTCACCTCAACAGGGAACCAGGCTATTTAGATGACCAGCTAAGACAGAAGAAAAGGAAGAAAATACAACATCTGGATTTTCCTGTGTGAAGTACTGAGAATTTGCTCAGACCTTGCAGATGACCGTTTTTCAGTGCTAATAAAGATGCACTAAAATCCATTATAAGACAAGCGTGCTCAGGGACTCAACTCATGAGCATAAAAGACAACATCATCAAACTAAACATTCACTATAAATTACTGATGAGCTTGTATTTATTGCATACAATTAAACAGTTCCTACTTTATCCTGTAAGGTACTGATACTGGTATCAGCTAGGTAATTTACAGCCCACTTTGTAGTTTTATGCTGTGCCTAAAAGTGATGCTCACCTAATCAAAGAGTGCATGGAGACAGTAGGATTCAGATGTAGAAGGAAAACATGCAACATGTATTTGTTTTCCAGTGCTCCTGGGTTTATTTATTTTCCAGGTATAAAAGCTGCTTGAAAACTATTATTATAGGAACAATGAAAATTACAGAAGAGGAAGAGGAAGAGGAAGAGGAAGAGGAAGAGGAAGAGGAAGA